>NW_017131077.1:56218-67111 GCF_001652005.2 Ceratina calcarata | reverse complement strand
AGTTAAAAAGACATAATTCTAATGATAATAATTGAATGAAACATAAATTTGTTACATTATACAATAAATAAACATCACATACGTAACGGTTTACATATCAGTCAATAGCAAATAATAATCAATAAATGAAATTTAAGAAAAAAAGAAAATAGTCACCATTTTTTTAATAAAGCATTTGGGGCTGATGACTCTTACAAAGGTTTTCAATATCTGGTCTCATGTATGAAACAGCTAACTCTAATTCATGTTATAATCGAATTCCGTTAAGTACATAAATAAAAGTAGAAACGACACAATTGACAACACTGACTTTTGATTTTTAATTTCTTTCGTCGTCTTACACTAGTTAAGATAAAAACCATTGCCTTGTAGCGTTAGAATCGTTATCTTCTTTCCCGCACAATCGATTCTTGCGAAGCTCATTCTTTACACGCTGGCCAGTGAGCAACAAAACGGAGAAAACGTGGATAGTGTTTCTAGAGGCCGATCATTATTAGCCGGAAACTCGGGTCACGCTGTCGAAGCGCTACCTCGCCATCGGTCGGCAATATTTTCACCTCTCCCTCAACCCCAACCGGATGGAAGCAACCGCCGGCTCGTTGCTAAACGAACCATTGCGCTAGTAACATTTAACGCGCGGCTCCGCACGCTTCCTATCGAAGATCCGGACTTCCGTCATTAAACGGTATTTAATTCAGCAGCAGCGCATGGACAACGGGAGAACATCTGCGCTCGCTGCCAGATCTAACTTCCCTTCCTGCCTCGCTAAATCTCACTTTGAATCTCTAAAGCATGTATAATATATACTTCCGACCATAGCTCTCTGAATATATCAATTTTTATTACGCTACATGAAAATTACAACAGTGCAAGGCAGAATAGCAATTTTTAGTGAACTTATGATTTGAGGAGATACGTCGTAAAAATAGTAGATAACATTCGTCTAATATAACACAATTCTGTAGGATTATATCCTCCAGTACTGATTACTTACGTAACCGTGAAGGAATGCAAGAAACATGAGATTAAAGAACAGTGCAGGGAGCAATCGGAAAGAATACGGGGGAAAGTGGCTTAACCAGCGGCGACGTTACACGAAAATTGCATCTCCGTTGGAAAGAAACAGCAACGAAAGCTGGGTACCGATTAGAGACATTAACGCCTTCTCGTTATCAGTGTGAAAGTCTGGCTTGCTTCCGGCGGTGGCTTGACGGAATTGCGTTTTTGTATTTGGTCTTGGTCCTGGTTGGCAAATCTCTGCATCCGAGACAACTACAGTCAAGGTCCCCGTCGAGTCGGAATTACGGTTTATCTATTCGAAAGTAAATGAACTAAGAGGATTTCGTTCAAAAGAAGCTGCTGGGGCTGAAAAAAAATGAAAATTGGGTATCGTTTTTTGTCTGAAAGGCCATATTTATTTTCTAACATAGTGGGAAGACCGATCTTTCGAAGCATTACGTATATAATAATGTAAATGTATGTACGTATAGGTTCCTCAGACTGTCTGACTAATCTCCTGTTATTTCTACTTGCAAGGAGACATAACGTACCAAGTGTCGTCCTCGGATTTTAATGAAATTTTACAGAAACGTATTTCTCATAAAAATATTTGACACATATTTTTCTGGTCTGTAATCGTCCACATTAAAGGGATAACAATAGTCCTCGAAGTTAGGATAGCGTAATCCATTTTGACGTATCTCAACAACTAGACGAAATTGACTGTTTAATTGTTTTCTCGGGCTCCAATATAATTATTAAACTGGTACATGTACTTTCTTAACAGTATACATTTTTACATACTTCTTTGCAGTTCTCTGTTTGCTTTACTCCTTATTTCTCTTCGCTATCTGACAGAAAAATAATAAATCTACCTTTATCCATGAACGTCATCGTTCTTCAGAACTTGACATCTTGTCGTACAAATTGTTTCGCGAACGCGAGTCGCTTTCCGTGGATAACTTATCGGATGGATGCACCGAAACTTTTCCAACTGACTGTATACGTACAGAGACACGTACGTATAAACCATTCTCGAGTCACCCTTACTGCACTATCCCCAGAATTCAGCGTTTGCATTCTTCTTCCGCCGTCCGTGTCCCTTTTCTCTCGCATGTCTGAAAAGCGGAAAGAAGAAAAGAGGAGAAGATTGCAAAGCCGGATCGGCCTCGAGGATACCTCGCCAGCTGTTATTTCTGCATTCCGGTAAATCGAGTCGGGAATCCAATCTGCCTGTTTGCTACTGCATCCAAACTACCCTCTTCCACACCCATGCCATTTTTTCTCTCTTCATCCCCTATTTCCTTATGTTTTTTTACGAGGTTGTCAAGATGAGTCAGATGCTATCAAAATGACCAGTAAACAATAATTAATTAACATGTTCATTATAAAAACTTGTATTTAATGAATTACTGTTGTCTTCCATTAATTTTTACTCCTTTTGCTATCGTATAAGAATTGTTTTAGACGTCTTACAAGACGAATCGCCATTGCTTTTCGGTAATTCGATTTACGCAATCGGCGTCCACAGCAAGCCGGTTGAGAATCTTGTCCGGATTTAAGCTTCGTCTTCGGCTCCTTTTCTTCCTCTCGTTCTCGATGTAATTTCCGTGAAGCAACAAAAGAAGAGAGTCAGAGGGAGACAGATCGATCGATCGGAGGAAACTCGGTTTTTCGCGACGCTTTAAATATCGCCTTCGTTACTGCGTCGTACTCGAGGTATTTGTTGTCGATGCCCACGACCGTTCGGAATCGTCGGCTATTAATAATCGCAAACGAATTTTTGCTCCGGTTTCTTCGGAACCGTGAACGAAGCGAATGAATCGAGGCGTTTTATGGAGGGCACGGTGTTCGACGAGGAAACGAATTGCTCGGATGGCCAGCGCCATTCTTCCGGCGTCGAACGCGGATGTTTTGATTTCTGCACGGCTTCCTCGAGTTATCGCTGCGACGGCACGTGAACCATTCGACATAAAATGCTGCGGATGGTGTTTTTAAAATAGAGTAGCTAATTTTCGGGAGTGGTCGGTTTGAAATTTTGCATTTTTTAATTAATCACGACTCGAAAGATTATATGACACCGTTTCACAATCTATTAAAGTAATATGAATATGTATTTTGTAATTTTTTTTACTGGCTGTACATCCAGACTGTGAACGTACTCTCTCTAATTCAGCGTGCATTAAAAAGAGGAGGGTTGTCCCCCGAGCAACTTATATTTATACGATATTTTTCCACGGTTCCGTGCTCCAGATTTATCCCCCTGAAGTATTAACACGCAATTAAGCGTTACTTCGTATACGTTTCCATTTAATAAATTATGGAAGGGAACCACCTCTATCGTTACCCCGACGGGGTGCCTGAAAATTAAATCACATTTGTAGCAGCGGACTTGGAATGATTCGATGGGTCTAGGATTGCAAGCGCAGGAAAGAATAGAAAGCTCTCCCGACATCAATTAATTGAATTCAACGGTGAAGTTTGCTTGGCAAACTACACTTCCGACGCTGCCGACGTTTCCAACCTCGAAATAATTTTGTGTCTGATGAATTCTGCGGTGTAGCTTTTTTCAATCTAATCACATTTAATAGGTCTACGGGAATTATAACGTGGAAATTATTCGCTTCACGATGATTAAAAGTATATTAGAGTATCACGAAAAAGTTGAAATTTCTTCATTCACAAACCGAAAGTATAAAGCTTTTGAAAGTTTCTATCGTTCTCAAATCGATTCTGCTTGCAAGACAAGTTGTGAAAACCGTTCTCGATTTATTTGATCTACCGACGAAGAGTACGTGTTCAATTGGTATCAGTGGATTAGAAGAGACGATAGGCGGATCGATAGTAAACATTTCATTAAAACGCACGGGAAGAAAGCGGAAGTATAAGATTGGGCGTAGGAGAACGGATAATCCTCCGATAATCCGGGAATCATTCTCAAGAATGAATCGCTCTATCGATCCGAGGGAATATAATTGAAAAAGTTGTTCCTTTGCTCTCGTCGATCGAGTTGCCTGTCTTTCCCAGCCGACTTCGCCTTCTCCCTGTCTCGAATCAAAGGATGAATCAAGGTGCTAGAACAAGGGGTAGGTGGCAGAGAAGAAAGGGGCGTGTTTCATCCTTCAGCCCATTTCAAATTTCCGGCAATTTTGGTGATGAAAGTTGAAGCTGTCTCCATTATTTTACGGAGTTTCTCTTTTAATACCCTTGTACATGAAAGATTCAAAAGAGAATAGCTACTTAAAAATATAAAATCATTGTACATTCTTATAAAAGGTATCCTCGTACAGACGGAAGCAGTTAATATAAAGATAGAAATAAATATAAATCCAATGTTCAGTATTACTCATTAATAACTATGAAAATAGACTTTCGAATCAATTCAGTGTTCATCTATTCAATTAATTAATTAATTTGAAACGGAAATGGTTTTATATTCATTCCGGCTGTAAATTAAGGCCGCTTTTACCAGAGTTGAGGGTCTTACTGCTGCGAAACTTTGTGCGCGTGAAGACGATTGGCAATCGACGCGAAGCGATACAAAAATGTCGTTACCCGACGTTCACAGAATAAGGTCATTCACAGTTCACTGCAACTCAATTTCGAGCGATAGTTACATAACAAAGGGACAACGTCGATCCCGCGGGGACGCTCCTCCTTCTTTTCCAGTTATTTCGCAGCACACGGTACGTATCTGCGGAGCGAGCCGAGCGAGTCGATTGCCGTGCGCTCGCGCGCGCGTCCAACGGCACAGAAGTCGCATGCGTGAGCTTTTCCACGCGCGGACAGTAATTTGCCTGTCACCGGTGACGAGCGGAATCAAAGAGACGGTGCTGGTAATTGGAGTAGCACGTTTGGTTCCCCGGGCTGGTTGGCTTCCCCCTTTTTCCAGCTTTTTTTTTATAGTAAAAACGTTGATGGTAGTTGAAGTCGATAGAAAGAATGATAATCCTATATTTTATACGATTTTTTTCTTAATTAGAAGAAATTCATATCTAGAGATTTCTGAGAAAAAAAGAATCATAATCAAAACAGCTCAATAAATGCACATATCCATCGTCAACATGCTAATGTAACTCGCACATGTTGAACGCGTCAAAATCCTATTTACCAGGCCATGAATTTAGCCGAGGATGACGTGCGAAAGAAAATATTACACGACACAAATTATTACCGCTTCCGTTTTCATGACAGCGACTTCGCGATTGGACGATTTTCGCCTTTGCGAGCCGCGTGCGGGAATATTGTCGCGCTCGCAATAAAAGACGCGCAATAAATCAAAGAAATGGGCGAAAAAGTGTTGAGAGAAATTGAAAGGGCAAAAAGGAAAAGAGGGAAACGGATGAACACTGAATTATTGATGATCAGAACGCGACTCTCTATTTGTCAGCTCGTTTGAGCGGCGGTAACGCGTGAATTCAATTAGCCGAGCTCGCACGGACCACGTTGATAAGCCGAGAGGTCGTTAGACACGTTGTATTGCGAAAGAAAAAGGGTGGGCCGGTCGCTTTTTAAAAAGTCTCGTTAACTCGCATAATTAATTCGCTGCTGGCGCCCGCGGCCACCGCGCCAGATAATTAATTCAGCTGCGATAACTCCTGCCCGTGAAGAAGGATTTTACGGTAGGCTTCATCCCGCCGTTTTAAATTCGATCTGCGCTTTATTGTTCGGAAGATATTAATATAAATAAAGAGTGTTGATTAAACATTCCAAAGAGATAAAAAATCGCGATGCCATTTGGTTAGAACTGTTAGATAGTAGTATTGCCATTTAAATAGAGCTGGGAATGCGTGCAGTGAGAGTTGTCTGTATTCGGTCAGCCAGTAGTACTGCTGTATAATAAGTCAGCCGGCAGTGTCGATGAATACTACAGTAGACAGTAGTATAGACGATAGACGCCATTAGTAGCTTCAAGCATTATTCTGTTGTATATTAAATAACATTCTTATTATACAGGGTGTCTCAATTAAAGGAGTCCACCTAACTATCTCCTGTTTTTAAATAAACAATATATATATGTTAAACAATAATAACCTTTATTAAGACACCCTGTATAATAAAATTTGTATTATGAGGACAAAAAATAATACAAAAAATATCCATATCTTTTAGCTTATTAAATTTATTTGGGTAATTATCGAAACTATATTATTACATTATATTTTCTTCAGAATATAAAAAATTAAATTGCTAAAATTGTTCTATGATATTAAACTTCGGTAAATGAAGATTTACCTTTATGATAGCAACATGTACGAGCGTATCTACTACAAAATAGTTGGAATTCAGGTCACCAGTTTAGCTCAAAGTTCCCTCAGAATTGCATACGCACATACATACATAGTTTACCTACTATTATATATTTTAAAAACGCGAACAGAATTTGTTATCTAAATTTTATTTATTCTTACAAGCTTTTCCCTACGATTTTCATCCATTATCTGGCTAATCTAATACATGACTAAATACAGTATGTGTAATATATAGACCGTCTTAGAATATCGATTGGCCCACTTCTTTTACAACTCCATTAATGCTAAAGTGCACATAAACAATATCGGTTTCTGAAACAGTATTTGCAGAGCGTTGCCGCAAGCACGGTACGCGTAGGTCGTTGCTGACATTGTAATGAACATCGTGCGTTGCCAACGTTGGACGCCCATTTATAACGAGAATTATCGTTGCTTATAGTGAAAATTACTCTCCCTAAATAAACCATGATGATTTATAGCGGAATTTACAATGTAGGTTTATGGGTTGAAATTACGAAACCAGCACGTACATGACAGAAAGTTTATAGCAAAAATCGCGTCCTACGCGTGCGTAAAAATACCGAGTTTATGGTTAATTTAAAGTCAAGTGCATGCAGCGCACGTATTGTGTCTTCCAGAACTCCTCCAGAACGTTCGTATCGTGTGTTCCGTAAGGGTTGAGAGTGCGATCGAGCTCCCAGAATCTTATGTTATAGTAACTCATTCCACTAAGAAAGGCCCACTTTCTAGTATATGAAGACACTGATAGCTCGTTAGGATTAGTCCTCCGAGTTATTGCAAAAGCTGTCATTTTTACGCTCGAACGAAGATCGATTTAGACTCCCTCCTTAGTTTGTCCATCTCCTTTCGGTACTGAAGTATATCTTAGCCTGTCCAAGCTGTCTTATCTGTCGTCTATGAAATATGTCTTGGTCCAATAACCACGTTTGTTGCCTGCCTGGATTTTGCATGACACCCATAACAGTATACAACGTGTTTTATAGTTAAACTGCTGCTATAAACATACTATGCATATGAGTATATGTAATCTTGCTTTTATACCGAAAAACCAGATGGAACGAGATTTTTAGTAACAATTCCGAGATTTCTGGTATTTAACGTTAATTGGAGAGAAACAAATGCATTAAAAAAGATTGAGGAAAAAATACAATATTCGTCAAAACTGTAACAAAGTTTCTCTATCTTTCTTCTATGTACATGTACTAGAATGTAATGAAAAGAAACATAGAACTTAAGTACACTACCATTACTGTTATAAGAATTGAATTCCTAAGGACTGCTTCTATAGATAATGAACGTCAACTAAGGTAGGGGATATCAGAAATGTATATCGATGCGTTAACGTTAACGTCACGCATATTAAAAGAAAAACGCGTTGCACCATTCGCAAACAACCGGAACTAAGTATGTTATATACCAAGTCAGGCGACCAATTACCAACGAGCTGCGCATTAAACACGGAAACAGAAGCGCTGCCTTTGTCATTCGAATTGCCGTCTTGAGAAGTTACCAGGAGAGGTTTCGCGACGGGTAAATCTAGTGTCCCATCGTAATTCGAAAGCGATTGTTCGAATTTATGAAGCCATTAGGTACCGCGAGACGTTCGGCTAAAGCCCTGTTCCTGATTCCTGGCGCAATAAAAGAGTCGCGTTACGGTACTATTTTGTCTAAAGTGGCGGACCACCTACATTAAGAATATAACAAGCTGATTGCGTGTGCTTTTGTTGCACGAACGAGCCGTAGTACATAGTACATACATACATACATACATACATACATACATAGTAAGTATAAACATGGACTATAGTTTGTATGTATGTCTGTATAAAGGAAACTGGCCAGCGATGCCACCATAAACTTTCTTGCGATGTAATATCGCGGTGGCCCAGCAACGTAGAAATTCCTGAAAGCGCCCTATTCTTTATGTCTATACGATCGTCTATTCTCGAGAAAATAACGAGTTCTCGAGTTATATTTTAAGATTAATCGGAAAAATGAGTTTCGTTTAAATGCATAGATGAATAAAGCTTAGAATGATTCATTTTCTTCCCAGCATATCTTATTTCATTGTATGTTAAGTTGCGTCTCCACTATATAACAAACCATTATTATACAACGAATTTGTTTCAAATTTTGTTAAGTAACATATTCCTATACTTTGTTACGAATCTCTACGTGTTAAAAAACTTAATTTATTAAGTATTGAAAACCGGAACATTGAATTTTTGAACAAAATGTATAGCCATAAGTATTTACACATTGTACGTTAGTTAAAGGGGGAACTGTTTTCTTTTCAGCAGTGAGCTCCATGCGGCCGATAGACAGCACAAAATGCGTGGTGCTCCAAGACGTGAAAGCTGTCACTCATGAGAACGCGCACGTTCACGACCCGATATCAACGCAAATACCCACGGAAGGTAAATATCGAGCGGTATCAATTTGCATCCACTATGCATGATGTAAATACTCCGATGTACGACGTCTCACGGTAATTGCTTTTGGGAGGGGAGGGCGTTTGCCTCGTTCGAATGGCTTCCCCTGGCCTGATATCAGCTTGGCCGTCCCGTATATAACCATACAATGGCCACACTACCGCCGAGAATAATGTCGGTTTTGATGTGTAGCCTCCTTCGTTGACTTACACTATCGGAATATTTGTCGCGGTCCGATGAAACGGTATCACGGTAAACGTTATTACACATTGAAATTGTGAATTCGTGAGAAGTTCATTGATGCTGCTGAACACTAGCTCTTTTTAGTAGAATCCTTATATATATCTGATCCTACGCAAATAACACTTTCGAAATTACTCATAGAAACTTATGAATATAGATATTAAACGTAGTTCTTATCATCAAACCAGTTATCATAGGATGTTGAGAACTGCATCGGTTCTGACGTCTAGTCGTTGACTTATACTACTGAAATATTTGCAAGTCGAATAGACAGTAAGTGCTTTCGTGCCTAAATTGTCCGAAGCTGTTTTAAGTCTTCGCGGGAAAACACGAGTTGACCGAAAGTATAAAATCTTCAAAATCACGCATGCGCTTTGATATAATGTATTTTGTAACATAAATTTGTAGCACAAAATGTACAGTTCACTAGACATTTCTTTTCTCCATTATTCGATGTTATAGACACTATAATATGATATTAAGTCTATCTGGAGAAATTATTATTTGACGACGAAATATCTGTTTCCATGCAGAGTCTCTACCAACAAGCACGGCAGAGCACTCGAGCGCGTCGGACAGCGCCGGGGACCAACAGAGCGACCCACAGATCCAGCAATCCGCGCAGCAATGGCCAGCGGTGCTCGAGCTACAAGCTTATAACGTAGCCCATTCCGCCGTAATACCGCCTTACCACTTCTGGAACACCGAGTTCCGAAACAAGCAGCCTGCCTTCATCCGGCTGAACCTAACGTTGCCCTGGGGCGCGAACTTCGCCGTTTACGGAAGACGGAACGTAGCTCCGAGCGTCACGCAGTACGATTTCGTCGAGTTCGTGAAAGGTGGCCGGGTTGATCACAGATTAAAGAGGGACACCAGTTCGGAGGCAGTCAGTTTCATGAAAGCGGCGACGATGGTCGCACGAGGCAACGAGAATCGATCGTACCAACACGTTCTGATCAAACGGACCATCGTCGAGCCTATGATGGTGAACGTTAGTCTGCTCCAGCATCTGGACACCGGACGTTGGTTCATTTCGGTGTACAACGACGAGCTGCAGCCGTACAAGGTTACACTGGTTGTGACCGAAGCCGAGGGCGTATCGACTACCTGTCTCAACGACTGCTCTGGAAGAGGATCGTGTTATCTTGGAAAGTGCGACTGCATTGACGGGTATCAGGTGCGTATCCTCGGGTTTCTTGCAAGGCGTCGAGAGAGGTTGACGAGGGGCGAGGATGGGTGTGGGGAGTCGAAAACGGTTGGCTGATGGGGTTGTTGAGGTTACGGAAACTTTGTCGTATTGGCTGTATGAGATGAAAGTGATGGATCGTGTCACAAGACAAGATGGAGTTGAAAATTTCTATTATATCCTTTCGTCGTTGATTTTTTTGCGGATAGCAATACGTTGTATGTTGGATACGGTTTTATAGTATACGATGTACATATACTTGCGCTAAATATAAGGTGAATCGTTGGCCTGAACGCAGTGCCACTCCCCTTGTTAGTTCTCGGCTGATGAGGTGAAATACCTATTACATAATATATAACAGGCAAGGCGGGGTCACTTTAATCGGGATCAAGTAGGCAGGTGGAATATTGCCTTCAGCTAGTTAAATATACGACCGTAGTTACGCTAATGTTACGTTAATTGATTATAAAACTGCAAACTACGAGATTAATATAACGAATTGCCACTGTAACCCAGTTATCACGTTATTAATATGTTATGAACAGAGGCCGAAACAACACATTTTCACTTATTTCACGTTTATTAATAGAGAATGTAAGTGACTTTAAATTGAATAATATATTACTGCATCAGCAACGGAATAGAGTGAAAATGCTACATATGTTTCCGAATACGATATTTTATATTCATTATTAAGTGCATCAATTTAAGGCAGTTGTTACCCTGCTAAACTGATTTTTTAAAAATCGGCTACAAATAC
>NW_017131077.1:36076-51265 GCF_001652005.2 Ceratina calcarata | reverse complement strand
GATGAACTTGTGTTATTATATTATGCTGTAAAATGTAAAAATAAGTATTTCCAAAAAAAATCAATTTAATAATCAATTTAATAATCGTGGAAAAGGAAATTTTTGCGAGAACTGCAAATGTTTCTGAACGACGACCGTAATGGCGCATGATCTCAGATAACAATAATTCTCCAGAATAACGCTCTTTAAAGCGTTCGTGCCGCGATTCCCAACATCCGTTTCCACAAATCGAGTTCGCAACCGTACCAAATCATTTGGAACAATTCAATTTGTCCATCAGGCTCACTCATGTAGCGATTCGAAAAGAATTATGACGATCAAAGCGATTAGATCGTGAAATCGTATCGCTAACGATGCTCGTCGATCATCTTTTACGGTAGAACGGAATGAATGAGGGGTGGGGGAGAGAAAGTCTGAAACACGCGCAGGGCGGGTTGTTGTAGATAATGATAGACTGAATGAAAATTTCAGGGAGCCGATTGCAGCAAGAGTGTGTGCCCGGTTCTGTGTTCGTCTCATGGACAATATGGAGGCGGTATGTGTCACTGCGAGGACGGCTGGAAAGGTGCCGAATGCGATATACCATTAGGAGACTGCCAAGTTCCTGATTGCAATCAACATGGGCAGTGCGTTAGGGGATCGTGTGTCTGTAATCCTGGTTGGAAGGGCGCATTCTGCGATGAACGTAAGTTGAAACTCTATCCAACTAATTGTCTAATAACTGTTTATTCCAAACACATTTTAATTTCTATTTGACTCGGAACAAAAATAATCTCCATTGTGCAACTTAAATTTCCTGTAGTGAAACTATCTATTATAAATATAAACAGTCTTATTGGCGAAGAAGAGAGAATAGGTAAGAATAAATAAAAAGAGTGAACACTGTGAACAGCAAAGTTCAGTTAAGCGAACGATCCGTGTCTGATTTAGATTTTTACTAACGACCCCTTAAGAGCGATTCTTTAACCGGCTTCTCACTCGCCCTCGAGTTAAGAACGTTCTATAAAACTGAGGCGAAAGTTACTTTCTCCCCTGTGTGAGTATGGTTGGAACAAGTTATACGAGTACTACATGCACGCGCTCGTAACTCCGATGAACAAAATTGACGTCATAAAACAAAGAATTTATTAATCATCGCGCATCACCGTAACATTGTTCTAATTATTCTTTACATTATTAAATTTTCTTTCTAAGAAAAGTACATATTTACGTTCTATTCTATTCTACGAAATATCAAATTTTAATACTCAAACATTAAGAAAGAAAAAGAATTGTCATGGGACACGGAATTTAAATGTGCCGTTAAAACGCGACAGATAATCCAACTTTTGAGTTCATTAACGGCGACATTGTGCTGAGAGCGGACGCAACACCGCGTGCCGTATTTTAGCGTTAAAAATGAGCAGCGGAAACGCGAGAGCGAGAACAGTTCACGAAGGGACCGTTTACCTCCCGACGTCTATTTCTGCCGTCGGATGTTGTTTCTTCATATTTGTCACGCCGCCATTAATTTCCCCATAATTCAACCATACGTCCTTCTCTCTCCGGCGGACAGCGAATCAAGATATTAGTGATGCACATACGCCAAGCGAGCACATACCCCTCCGTGTCTCTGTGTGTGTGAGACCTATAATTAATGCACGTACTCTCGTTGAATTTACATATGGGTCAGCCATCGCGACAATTCAACCGGACGATTAGTCTCGCGCTGCTTCATGCTTGTTTTAATTCTTCCGGTGAGAATCTTGGCTTGGTTGTGATTAACAGTCATGCTGACAATGAAAACGCTGAATATGTCTGAACGTACGTTCATTCCATCTAATTTCATTGAAAAAATAAATTTTTTTTAGTAAGAAACGTTGTGACAGGTCCGTTGAAACAAAAGTTAAGCGTTTTCAGAAAGTACATGTCTTTTAAAAATTTATTCATTCAACGTTTAACATCTCAAGGGATAAAAAATTTGAATTAAATGCTTTGAAAGCGTTCCTTGTTAGACCTGTTCCGTGGAAGCAAGAACGGAAAAATGACGTTGTTAGAACGAATGGGGAAATTATTCGCGGGAAAGGGGACGCTTTGTCTCTGACACTCTCACGATTTCATCGTGGCGCATCCTTCCCATTCATTTTTCAACGGACGATGGGGTATTCGTTTTACATTAACGTTGAATACTTATACCGCGATCGAGGACGCATTTGCTTGCTGATTAGGTCACGCGAATTGAGAGCAACCGAGAAATCTATAACATGAAAACGTTACATTATGGAATACGATTTTGCGTCATTATCAAGGATTTAAAATAAGTACGATCCACTTTACTGTCGACCTTTATTAGGTCTGATTTTAATCTTACAGATACTATATCTTCCATGAAAGGAGGACAAATGTACTTAACCCCATGACATACAGTGACGTCTAGGAGACGTCATTCGTTCCACGTGCCATTATAGATTTTGACGTCTCCGAGACGTCAAGAACTTAACTAATATTAATTAGTAATAGAATTTAAATAGTATTTTTCGGACGCATCAAATTCTACTTTATTTGTATGTCAAGGGTTTAAGTTAAAAACATTCGCTTCTAGATTTTCATAAATATTCGATATAATAACTTGTATTTGTCCATTCTGGATTGCTACATCGATATATCGCGACGGTATACATTTTTTTCACGAGAATGAGCAAAATACTTATGAGAGGTGACGTATAACCGGTCCCGCGGCACACGAGGCGGATAGCGCAGAGACGCTTTGGAATTAAGTTTCATAATTTCCCCGGGGCAGCTGGGATCCGCGGGAATAATGCAATTGTTCCGATGCCATAATTTAAAAAGTTGGCCCATTCGTCGGTGCCCAGGGCGCAATCATCCGGCAACTGACTCTTCTGCGACCTCTTTCCGGAAGATGTTTCATGTTCTTGAAAACAATGCTAAGTACATGTCACCGAGTTAAGAGTTTCTCTTTCGAAGATGCAAAGATCTCCGACCGAAATAATAATTAAACTGTTAAATGTAATGGCTGTCGTCGTTTCATATTTTCTCTAGAAACTAGTATCATTTTCTTGAAATTCAAATTAATTATAAATTCCAGCCGACTGTTCCGATCCGAACTGCAGCGGACATGGAGCCTGCGTCGCCGGAAAGTGCTATTGCAAAGCAGGTTGGCAGGGAGAAAAATGCAACCAGGTCGACCAGCAGGTATACCAATGTCTACCCCGTTGCTCGGACCACGGAACGTACGATCTCGAATCCGGAAGTTGCGTATGCGAGGGACACTGGACCGGCGTAGATTGTTCGCAACCGAGCTGCGGTCTCGACTGCGGACCACACGGAACCTGCGAACAGGGTCTTTGCAAGTCAGTAAATTTCAATTCATTTAAATCATTCATCATGCACAAAAATATTTTCGTCGCGTTTAAAAGACAGTTAGAAGAAGTAGTAGGAAAGAATTTCAATGTTCCTTAAAAGGTGATAGCTAAAAATGACTAAATTGCCGGGAAGATCGGAGTCGTGAAAATCGAGGCTAAGAAGGTGAAAAATTGCGAGAAAAAGGCGATATCTTAGGGTGGTTGTCAACTTATCGCGACTCGAAGGACCGTCCTCCCTTTCCGGCGCGGCATCCCTTTGTCAGAATCAAGAACGCGAGAGAGGATCCCTTTTCTCATATTCTAAAGCTGACGCCTCTCTCTCTCTCTTTCTCTCTCTCTCTCTCTCTCTCTTTCTCCCTCTCGTTCAGTGAAAGAGCGTCTCTAAGTGCAAAAAGTTCCCTGCGCCAGGAGTTTGAAACTGAACTGAACCCGTGTCCCTCTCTGCTTTTGTCGGGAGTTCAATTTTGCTTCAGCCGATCAAGATCCGCGCATTCTTCCTAAGGGATCGAGCAAAACACAGCAGAACATTGTACCAAATTGAAACCGTAGCCGAGGGAGAGCATGAAATGAATGGAAGAAGACCAAACGAAAAAAATAATGAACGCGATTGATTAGGGACAAATTCTTATCTTATAGATGCAACGATGATTGGACCGGAAGTAAATGCGACCAGAAACCATGCGACCCACGCTGTGCGGAACATGGTCAGTGCAAGAATGGAACCTGTGTTTGTAGTCAAGGATGGAACGGAAGGCATTGCACACTGCGTAAGTAGAATTTTAATGATAGTCATGTATAGTTGAAAACGAAGCAAACTCAAGGAGTTCCGGAGTTCAGATATTTATTAGAGTAATGTTTCTTATTTATCGTTAGTTTTGTATATCAGTTCAACTCGAGGGGTCAATTAACTCGTGCCTGATATTTTTCAGTGAAAAAATTATTTTTCTCTTGGCACGATATATTTTACCACGATATCACGCGTATCATTAATTCTGGCAATGGGGAAGGGAATATCGGTTTTCAATTAGCTTCGATCATTGGTCGATATCTTGAGTTGGAACATTTCACCCCGTTCTCTTTGCAGCCGGATGCGAGAACGGGTGCAGCCGTCACGGTTTGTGCACCTTGCAAGATGGCGAGTACAGTTGCGAGTGTTCGACCGGCTGGGCAGGCAGGGATTGCAGCATACGACTCGAAATGGAATGTAATGACTTTATTGACAACGATCAGGGTGAGTCTGTAAAATATCCTACTGAAAATAGGAAGAAGAAATCTTGATATCGACAATTTAATCATGTCCTTAATCGAAGATACTTTTTTCATGTCTGTTTCTTCATCAACACCACTACAATTAACAAAAATCTTTAGAAAAGTTCGTCAATTTTTTTCCATGCTTGTTCCTTTTGGAAAGCTGAAACTTTTGTAATAAATACATTCAACAGTATTCCATCCGAATTCTATCAGAACTAAAAGATTCCCGTTTCGTACGATAAAATTTCTCTTCAGTTGCGCTAGCCGATGAACAATTAATCTAATGATTAACGTTTCTTAGATGGCATGATGGACTGTTCTGACAGCGAGTGTTGCTCGCACGTAGCTTGCGCAGAGCATATCATGTGCCTTACTAGTAATAATCCCGTGGACGTCCTCCTACGCAAACAACCGCCCAGCGTGACCGCGTCGTTTTATCAGCGCGTAAAATTCCTCGTTGAGGAAAACAGCGTGCAAAGCTACGCTCATATGAACGAGTACACCGAAAGGTAAGATCGATCACTTCTTCTCACACGGTTCTACATTCAGCCAGTTCAGTCTAATATTATAGATGAACGCTTAGTTGTATATACTTTATTTTTACGACGCCTTACAGGATAATTGCGTTAGGCGAGTGAGCTATTCGTTGTTATTTATACTCTTGAAGAAAATATATGTCTCAGCTTACTTGATTGGATTAAAAGATACCTAGACACTAATTAATCATAATGTATTGATCGTAACAAGGCGGGAACAAATAGAATGTAAAAATAATTGTTAAATTTCATCAGAGGTAATTTTTGTAAAGTTTCGTATCGGTTTTATAATTAAATGTAATCAAGCTAAAAATTGCTGGTGAATAAAAAAATTAAATTTTAATTGCAACGGTTGGCTCACTCGATAGTCGTCGATACACGTACCGTTTAGCAAACGAAAAGGAAAGAGGGAAAAAAGCAAAAGAAATATATAGCATAGCTGCGTGTCATAGTTTCTGGCCTTTTTACAATTTTCAAATGCGTTTGACATATTACGCGGCTGTTACTTTCCTCGTTTTCATCATCCACGAGAACTGCGCAGATCATTGATTTCATTCAGAGAAATGTTTTTTTGTTTGTCCGTGATACGTTTCATATAAAATAGCCCGGGAATACGTATACCTACATATGTGCAGTTCGTGTCACATAGTTCATGCAAAAAAAAAAAAGGAAAAATAACAAGAACGAAGAATCGTATCATTCGAAAAGCAAACGTTTGATCGCACACAAGTGATGGTTCCGTCGAAGAGTTTTGTTTACGTAGCTCATTTTTTATCGACGTTGCTTCACGATGGGGTAGAATGCAAAATACTGCACAAATATCTTTTGTTTCGTGATAACAGTTTGACATAATCAAATTATCGAATTATTGAAATTTTTTATAAATTCTTCGCAAACGTTGCATCATTTATAAAAGCATAACAACCGTTAAATAAGTCTACTTCAATTTTTCAAACATGTGTCGAGAGATTGTAGAGAATATACTATGCAGTACAAACAAAACTCTTGAATAAAGTTCAATTTTTTTCATTTAGTTAATGTTTTCCCCATCGTGAGCGATTTTTCAGTGACCAAAAGAAAGTAAAGAAAAAAAAAACATTCAATCAGATTTACTTGCACCGCCATGACAAACAATCCGGTATATCCGTGACAGCTGAATTATCAAGAGAGCCCCCGGTGGGTGACAACCCTGCCAACCCTCTAACCATCCTACTCCTCGTGTTTCACCCCCTCCCTCCCCCGAATGCCGAACACGTCAGTGATCATCTCGGAAGCATTGTCGATCAAAGGAGGTACCACGCGCGCACTGTCTCTGATATTAATTACTTGCAATTTCGTCCTGTTTCATGCTAAGCTGAATCTCGCATCTTGGGAGACAAATTCAAAGGATTCCTTTCAACAAACACGTTTTTGATTTTCTAAACTCCGCTTTTGATATACACGAAATTCTCTTTGGAAATTCATTGCTATTTCAAAATTTTTGAACTGATGTAAAATGATTGCAACTTCCTTTGTATAAATTCATAATCTGAAGCAAAGTCGCATTTAATAAAATCTTAGTCCTTCTCTTATTAGAAATATTAATAAAACCATCGGATGAGATATGTTTTTTATTAAATAATATTTAAAGCGCAGAAGTACTTCTCTGTTGACGAGCATGCCCCTGCCTATAATGTATAAAAAAATAGCGAGATAAGGTAGCTGCGATAATACAACTCGCTAAGCCTGACTTAAGGGAATAAAAGGGTGCAAGATAACTGGACGGTCAACGTCCTTTGTTTGACACTGATGAAGATTTGGTCGGGACGTGTCGGCCGACGGATCGGCCGCCGAGTGCATTTCGGGGGATTCGTGTATTTTGTCTAGTGTTTATCCTCTGTGTGTACCCTTGCCACCACCAGATCACCATTCACCCTACAGCCGAAGACCGAAAGAGGCTCCGTTCTACGTACAGACTGTGAACCAAAAACGAAAAAGAGAAAAAGAAAAAGAAAGGAATAAGAAAGAAAAAAGTCTGCACACGGAGAAATCGTTCGAGACTCGATTTTTGGTATTTTCGATCGGTTTACAGCGAAGTTATGTTCCACGCGTGATGTTTTTCTATTGTACAGCTTCCAGGCGTTGTTTCGTTTCAACAACCAATACTAATAGAATATAATTCACGAACGGTAACGCGTTAAGCAGACCGTGTCGTTTTCCAAATTTCTCTTGTGACTTACCAGCTATTTCGGCTATTTATTTAAGCAGTTCACCGACAATGAGAGATTCATAGATAAAAAGCGCAAGGGGCGTGTCGAATTGCGGTATTCGCTTGAAATTAAATTTCTGTTTAAAAAAAAATCTTGGTTGCACGCAGCATTCGATATTTCAGACGTATTAACAGCGAGAAAGATTTGAACGTGACGAATTCCGGGAATCGATCGCCCCCGAGTAAAATTATTTCTAGAGATGGTAGACACAAGTTTGAAATCTGTCGCTATTCGGTCGCTTTCCCTGCACGTATAGGAAGTTCTCCACGTCGAATGGAACATTCTGCATATGGTACACGACGGTACTGTGCGTGTTCGAGAAAGAGACGTTCGGAGAGCAGAAGCGGAAGTTTGTTTGGCCCTGTTGTCGAGTCCATTGTTTCGCCACAGTATTGATTACCGACTTTCTCGGAGTACTCTTGCCGCCTGCTTGAAATGTATCTTCGATCGACCGGAATAAAACAGTTTTTATGTATTTTATGTACGTAACAGTTCCGCTCGAATCTACAAGCGATAAGTGCGTTACACTCTTCGTACTTCCATTTCGAAAATACATGATGATTTAAATTAACAAACATTTTAAGAACTTCAGATGTTCTAATTACACTACAGTTAATGTAAAATAAAAAAAAAGTAATGCTCAAAGTAATTCGGAATAATAGAAATCTCACTTGCATCTGACGTTATAGAAATATGCGTTAGATCAGTCTTAGTTTTGAGGGGCATAAGGTTTGAGGTCCATTCTTTTTATAGGCGGAAGCCAATCCTGTTTCTTTAAACATTGCGTTTTTATTCCTGATCTGATAGAAAGGACTTATTTTTCATTGAATGAAAGTAAATCTATTCTAACTCATTTTCTTCTATCACCAAGCCAAGTAAGCAAGTATTCATGCGACCTGTTTTAGGTAGCCTATTCTGTTCTCGACCCTTCACTAAATGCACCCGAATCGAAACATTAGTAAACCAAGTGATCGTTTCGCGTCGCGAAAAAGTAGAAAATGTGTTCTCAATGAGACGACGTAGGGAGAACAGTGGTTCGTTCCCTTATGCGAATGGAATCTCGAGCGGACAGACGACATATACATATATATATACAAGTGTCCCGGTGAATCAGAAATTCAGGCTGGCGTCGGGATTGCTCGGACAGCGTAATCAATATTCGAAGATCGTCTGCCGACATAGCAGTCCAGGCTCCGATGGAATCTCGTCTCATTGTCAGTCCCGGAGCTCGGGCTTCGACGACCGACGCGATAAGAGGATCCTTCGGAGCGGCCGCCCCGTTACTCTCTTGACTCCTCGATACGAGTCGAATCTCGAGTCGACGTCGACGTCGACGTCGAGAATGCTGAATTCCTGAACGAAACGACGGCTCGTGTCTCGTTAACGCGCGTCTACTACTGTGTACCCCCGTGGTGTCTCGGATGCATCGATTCACGCGAAGATGCCGGAAGCTCTCCATCTCTTTCTCTCTTTACTCTGTCTCTATATTACATTTTACATATATGGACACCAATACATATCTATATATATACATACCAAATATATATATATATATATATATATATATGCATATATATATATGGCTCGTGTATAATCGTATATACACATATATATTTACAGATGTGTGTGCGTAGTTTCCAACTTGTGTCTGTCACGTGTATTACCACTCTATGTTGAATGAGTCTGCGAGTGACTGAGTTCATGTTGCGTGGCTGACGAAGATCGCGTGTATGATGGGTATGCTTGATTAGTGTGTGTCTACGTCTATTGTTTCTGTAAAACGGCGTGCGGAACATTGCGATGGAGCCATTCGATTTTCGCCGCGAGTCTATTGCGAGTATAATGTCGATACCTTAATTTCGAAAATAAGATACCGTTGGGACGTGTCGTAAAGGAATAGGGAATCGTCTCTGAAGAGCAACCGTCGGTCAAGACTCTAGCTTCGAAATTCGTATTGGACGTAACGAGGTACGCGAAATTTCAAATTGAAAGTGTACAAAAGGAAAATTAGAACGATGCGAAAAGGCAATTGCTCGCGCAATGCTGCGTACGCGCGTCCGTTTTTTTGCCCGCAAACGCGGGTTCTGTGACCGTGGTAACGCCCTTTCTTCTCGTTGGTTTTTTCCCACACGTAGTACGTTCTGGAGTTCCTTTACACCGCGGTAAGTTGCAGCTCAAGCTCTCTCGCTAATCGTTCATTAATCCAAAAAAATATTTTTTTTTTTTTAATGAAAGAAAAAGAAAGCAAAAAAAAAACGCTCGTAACAATCATCTTACATGTTTTTTCGTATGTCCCATTATATGTAATCTATCTATATATGTATACGTATGTTCATACCCTTAGCCTGCCATCTCTCTGTCTCTTTCTCGCTCTCGCTCTGTTTCAGATATTCTTTTCCTCTTTATTTGTTTAAATTTTTCTTTTGTTCTCTAAATATTTCTTCTGTTGTATAATTCAAGATTCAGCCTCTTATCGATTCTATTTACGTTCGTCAAGTATGTTTAATCATACTTTGCTTATTTTATTTTATTATTTTGCCACTCGAGCCCTCTGTACCCTTCTAATGCCTGTTTCTAATCTTTTCTTTGGTCTTTCTTTCGCTGCTTCAGTTTGCGTTGTTACTTTATTGCTATCTTTCTCTTTTTGTTTCTCTCTCTGTCTACCTATTACCCACCCGTGTATCTGTTTTTATCATCTTCGACCCCATGGCTGCCGCTTGGTTCACGCAAGAACGAATTTCGATGAATTTTCACCGAGCCAGCTTCGTTATTTCACCGATATAGGGAATTGGAAATTTACATCCATTTGTTTAGCAATCGAATTTGGCCGTGCAGTAGTGGCAGAATTCAAAACCTAAATCGCATTTATCTCGCCTTTAATCTAGGGGACTTTGTCCGATCAGTAACAAAACAAATCTACTTTATCTGATACCTTCCACCGAAAGAGAATTCGCGTTTAATATTGATCGCGAATCGATAGGGAATAAAGCCACAGCCAATGGGTCGCGCTCTCTCTGTCTCTGTCTCTTTCTCTCTCTCTCTCTCTCTCTCTCTCTCTCTCTCTCTCTCTCTGTCTCTTTTCATACCTACATTAAAAAGTTCAGTCGTATCGAATTGTTTCTGTGTTATCTGTGATATGTCGTCAGATGATTGTTGTCTATAATTCCCCGCCGTTGTCCGCCCTTCTATCTCTGTTAATTTACGTTCCTTCTCTGTTGTTCTGTTCTATCTGTATTGTCATCTTGTCTCCGTTTTAGCGCTCAGTTCTTAGCTACTACAATTCGTTGCCCCTGTTACACTATTGTAATCGATCAAACCCATGTAATAGTATGTTTGAGAATCGTGTACTTTTTTACGTAACGATATGTACAACCTGTCTGGTCTTGTGTTGTATTTTGTGTTGCCAGGCTTGCACTTTTTTATGTACGTCGTATATCTCATGACCCCCTTCATCCTTGTCAAATTTGTCTTTAGTGACTTCTCGTCCCCATCCTCTGCAACTTTACACTGAATGTTGACTTTGTTGCGCGCCTATTCTTGCGTTCCATTTTTCTTTCGTTCAATTGTTCCTTTTCCGTCGTTTATACATCATTATAATAATATATGCGTAGAGAAGATACAGTCGCATAAAATCAAATTGAAATGTAACAATTGTACACAGAGGTAGAAGAGTACAAGACGATTTAAAAGGAGAATGAAAATGAAAAAGCAAAAAAAAAAAATGAAAATGTGTTCACGTCAACATTTCGATTGTTCCGAATCAACGGATCGGCAATAATTACAAAATCGGAACTGTTTAACACACAACTTTATAATACATGATATGAAACGAAAGACCTATAAGACCGATCCCTCCCTTGTCCCTTGTCTACGTCTGTTACAACCTGTCTACAATGTGCCAACAACCTCGTTTTACCAAAGCCCTGTGTCTGTCTTTAACCGATCCGTGCTATCTACCCACCGAAAAGTATATTTCATACCAGAACACGACAGAAACCCTCTTTTTCGAGAGAATCGATTCGTTTAATAATCATTCCAAAGCCGGAAATGATCTATCTTATGAGAAAAAAAAAAAATACCGTCGTAAATCCCGTTCCATTGACGACGTATAATTCGCGAATTCAGCGTAATTCAATTTTATAGACAATATTATGAGAGAAAAACAAATCATTTGATCGTTTGAACACAAGCTTTTATATTTGCAAACGGTATATACATAAATCGCGCTATCTAAAATACAGAACAGTTTCGAAAAAGGAAGGTAGAAAGAGGAAAGTCGCCTGAAAACTCGCGCGGGTGGAAGAGAAAAGTGGCGCAACTAGAGATAATAATTCCGTCGTTCGCGCGCGCACAGTGAGAAGGAGAAAAATTTTTGTAGCAACGAGAGACAGAATTCGGCACTACATCGGAGAATCGCGAAATTTCTTTATCACCGTCCGTTCTTTAATTTTCATTATTCTTTTTTTTTACTATTTTTCTCTCTTCATTTCTTTACGTTTCCATTATTCAATGTTAGATAAGTGAAGATTTAATATCGTCATTTTTGAAAGATGTCTTAATCTGTTTCCAGATATTTTTACATATATGAGAAATATACATATACAGGGTGTCTTATCATCGATAGTATAAGCGAGGAGGGTATTACATGAAGAAATGTTGTGAATAAGAAATGAAATTATTTCTTTACAGTTTTGTTTTCGAGAAAATCAGCTTTAAATATTGCCCGACTACTTGTACATTTAATTACAACGTGCTTAAACAACTCTCGATACAACAGATACGTTTTTTATGAATCACTATTAATACTATATGTAATGTTCATTCGTTATTAATACAATGTTATATATTTCTGTGTGCTTAACATAAGCTTATTAACGAAAACAAGATGTATAATTTTAAAGATTTTATCTAATTATTACAGAACTTGTCGAAAATGCTGCCTACAGTACTGCACACACAACTGTGCTCTGCAAATTAGATTCCAAAATAGTTTGCGTTTTTAACCCGTTAAATATAAAAATGATGAAAATATTCAGAGCTGATTTTTTCGAAAACAAGCTTTAAGCGAATAAAATGTTTCTTTATCGTTAAGTTAATTTTCTTGTAAAATCGTTCCCTCTTCGTTTATAATGCCGATATTGGAACTTTACGTATTACACCATGTGTTTACGTATATGTATATCCGTTTCTCGATCTTCTTTTCGTTTCGTTCTTTTTATCCGGTTCTAATTCTTGTTTTTGCGTTTCCTTTTTATACCGTTCACTATGGTTTCTTACTTTTTACCAGTAGTGACGACTGTACCTGCCACCTTGCTGTGCTCGTACTTGGAGGATCAGCACAGCCCGGCAATGTTTGATCCTCAAGTTGTCGAACGAACAAGAACGGTGGCACGGTGCGCACTAGTAAAAGTGCAAGATCTCGCCCGGTCTCCGGCGCGATGTTTCCGATCGTTTGTCCATGCGGACATGTCTATACGATTTTTGCTTCACGGGGGAATGTGCGATCCTCCAAGAACGAATCATGCCCCCATACGCAATCCCTTAGGGACAAATGAATATTATACATAAGTACTTATTTACTTACTTATACATACATTGAACGCATCTACGCAGCTTGGTCAATAAGTAAAAATATAACAATCAATAGGAAAAACCTTTGTGCCTTTTTAAGATTTTCAAAAATCTTCGTTAATTACGATTATAAATTATTATTTATCATTCCATAATTTCTTCTATCATTCAATTATTTATAATATATATTATTATCATTCAATTATTTAATATATGTCTAAAAAGAATTTGTCTACACATCCTTTAATTAAATAATTGAGTTACAACTTCAAGTCTATAGTACTTACATATAATTCATATAATCTTAAAATGTCGAGTTGTAACATTTTACTTGCGTACGTGTTGCGTAAATTACGAATACTGATTCGAAGTATATTAATACAATAAACAACCTGATGGCTCGTTCAACAAAAAGTTAAGTATAATAAGCTGCGTACATATGCGTCCGATACGATGTATATTCTCTATATATTATTATTATCATTATTATTATTATTATTATCTTACCTACCTACATCGATCTCATTATATTCAGCACTACACACAGATCGCTTAAAATATTCAGCTTAAACATACTCCAACTTTTTACATATATCGCAGATAATCCAGCCCTGAGACTTACTACGTATATACATATTTTTTCATTGCCTTTATTACGTATATCTATTACATATATTTATACATGATTATATATGCATGCCAGTTCTACTCTCACGAAAGTTTACCACAACCCCCGCCCTCTTTTTTTTTATTATTATTACTACCTGCCTCGGGACGATCGTGTTCTTTTCTGCTCCCGAATTGACAATACTGCTCGATACTTTAAAAGAAAAAATTACAAGTACCCTTATAATCAAGCCATGAAAAAAAAAGACAAAACCTTTAAGAATGCAACCATAAACAGAAACCATGCAAATTGCAAGAAAGTGAATGTGACTAAAAAAGAAAATGTTCTCGCGCCGCTGCCAATACCTATACGCGTGATGCTCCGAGCACGGTCGATTGGGAAAATCGACGCCCGGCGACGCTACGCGCCGCGCTGCGCCGGCGCCATCCAGAAAGCGGGTGCGTACACACGGCGTCGCGCATTGTTCCGTTTGCAAAATCAATTTGTATCGCTTCTGGATTCGACCAGTGGCATTAGCTCCTCTTGTGCAGGTTAATGCGGCCGGTGAATGCGGATTCGAATGGAGTTGCGGATTGTATTGGCAGCGAAGTGAGAATATTGGATCGCATTGAACCGTTGACCGCGGAAGCTGATTTGACAGACAAGATCGATTGTTCGCGCTCTAGACGCCCGTGCCCTTAGGATACATGTTGCACGATCTATTTCAGTCGCGAGAGAACAACCTTTCCCTTTCCATTAAATACGATTTTCATTTAATATCTGGAATTTAAAAGTATATGGAGATGGATGGTTTATTTTTTTAAAATAGAATGATCTCTTTTATTCCTTCCTGTACGTCGACACGTTTTATTATTTCTGTTCGATACTCGATACGGTGCGCGAGTCTTCGGATCAGCGTTTCGCGGCTCAACGGATCAACGATACGATCCGACCTCGAGAGGCCACGATATATTTTTTATTTGTAACAGTCGAGTTGCGGTGATGCGAGGCCAAGTTGTTACCGAACAAGGAATCGGAATAGTAGGCATCAGGGTGTCCGTCGACAGGGACCCCCGCTTTGGATTCACGTTAACCAGAGCTGATGGATGGTGAGTACCAATTTCATTACTTAAATTCTTCCTAATGCGATATTTAGAAAATATAAAATACAGGTATTCGCAATCAAGCAGTAAAATGTTATACGAGATTAAGTAATCAGGTAATCGAAATTAAATCTCGATCAGAAAGGGAAGTCAAGTACATTCTCATAGATACTAAAACGTTTGCAAACATATGCGTGACATTAGTATTTGCACATGATGGGCGTGCACACCAGCTTCTGTCCTTCGTAATAGGATCAAGGCTGCATTGTAATGAAGGGTATGGTATGGTATTGGACGAAGGTGTGGGTAGATGGTGAAACACCTATATCAAACAGGTAATCCTGGCGAGGATAATCCTGAAACACGGAGCTAGAGGAGTTGCCCCGGTAAACCACATCAAAGCCCGAGCTAATGATGTCGAAAGCTTCCTAATTACTCCGTGCAAACCTGTGTGATTAGTCTGACCTACGTCTACCCCCCCCCCCCCCCCCCCCCCCCGGGAAAATCAGA
>NW_017131077.1:20588-35224 GCF_001652005.2 Ceratina calcarata | reverse complement strand
GCCGCTCCGGGAAAATCAGTACAAATTTTACTATAATATACCGAACTGCGAGGGGGAGATTGTACCATTGGTGAAACTCGTAAAATGACAACGTTTCTGGTTATCTGTCTGTCTTCGTTCTATCCTCTCTCGCTCGCAGTTTCTCGTAATCCCGAAAACGGAAGTTCCAAACAGAACCCGACACCGTTGTATTCACGGGTTAATGAATACGGGTCCTATGATAGATTGGCAGTTATTGCGGCCAGATTCTGTGATAAATTCGCCGTTTTCCGTTGCTTGATTGCGAGTACAGCTTACATGTCGGATTCTCTCACCGCCCGAAACGTTTCCCGCGGTTCGTGTATTCGCGGTGCGACACGGGACTTTCAAATCGGATTTCGTACATGTTCGAGCAAAAGTTACCGCGGTTGGTCCCTCGGACACGTTTTTGTTTAGTTCGGTTTGCCGGCTGTCGATGTCCCTGCGTGACGAGATGTGGGACGGGGAATTCTCGAGGCGCGTGACTCCGAATGTGTACGGGATGCTAGTAGTTCTCGGTTTTCTTGGAACTTTAATAACGATGTTTTGTACAGTTTCAAAATTGAATTTTTCTACCCTGGAAGTGGTGCAGCATAAATACGTACTATTGAGAGACATTTTCATTACCTGATATTTATGCCACTTTATAATACTACGAATAAAGTACATCTTTAAAAAAAGAGAAGTTAGGTCTTTATTTCATTTAGAACAATCTGCTCTGGATATCAAATTACTTATAAACAAAGATATTGTTTGAGATAAGAGGAAACATACTTATTGCAGTAATTAATTTACATTGAGATTTTATAACATTTAAGTGCATGCCCCAAAATCCACCCTCTGATATTGCGAATTTCCAGACGGTTGAGAGGGTAAAGCGACGCGTATCGTTTATCGATCGTCCTTAGCCCCGATGTACCGGAAACTAAGGTATAGTTTGAAATACATTTACGTACTTCGATCAGGTTCGACGTACTGGTCAACGGAGGTGGTGCAGTGACGCTTCAGTTCCAGCGTAGCCCGTTCAAGCCCCTCACGAGGACGGTGTTCGTGCCATGGAATCAAATAGTGGTCCTGCCTCCGGTAGTGATGACCCTTAACGAGGAAGGCGAGTCCCACAAATCCAACCAACCACCAAGCCCAGCTGTGGGTAAGTATTACACCTTTATCATTCTATTCTTTCATTTCTTCTATCTTTGTTCACGTTTTATCGTGTCCCGAGATCGCTTGGCGTCAGGAAGACTGGCAACCCAAAATGTTTCATGTTTAATCGAATGACTTGCCAGTGTAATTTTTTTTCTTTCTAATCTACCTTTTCTTTTTATTTCCTTTGTGTTACATTTACTTTTATTACTTTCTGAAATATACATATACATATACAATGTGTTCGGCATTTTAAAGGGTAATTCTAAAAGCCAAAATAGGACAAAAATTAAGAATAGAAAAAATTGCGAGTGGGACTCCACTTTTCGGTTCTCAGATATCTAAATGCTAATGTACCTCATAGCGACTACTTGGGCGCGTTGTACTTGGGGAACCATTGCCTGCACGGTACAGTCCTCTGACCTGCAGTGATCCCCAAATACAACATGCGCAATATAACGGTAACTGCTAATTGTAAACGGTATGTTACCATTTATTGCTAGAATTTTTAACTGACTACTTCTGTTATAACTATTGAAGTCTCGGGTGCATTTCTTTTTATTCTTGACTTCTGCCTTATTTTGGCTTCTAGAATCAGTTCTTAAATTTTTTCCACAAGTAACTGAACACCCTGTATACATATAAATGTTACTAATTATTCGCTGCTTCATCGTCACTCCATCAATGGGTAAAGAGGAATCTATACAAAGATCTGTAACTGACCGTCTGTGCCGTCTTTGTTCCGTCCTTAAGTGTTTTATGTTTTTAATTTCCTTACCATTTATATGGCGTACTACATAATAGGCTTCCCAGGGATATCGATGGGACTATTTAGCGAACACGGACCGTGTCTAGAACACGACCATGAACTGCTAAGACCCATCATCGTCAGCACCTGGATGCCGGAAAAGGTCGGCGGTCTCCCGGGCAAGAGTTTAGTCTTTGCAGAGAGCCAGGTAACTTATCATTATTTTTAATTTTATATAATTCACGCTTGCAAATTTTTCTACCACATGTTTATAATAACATCTACAATAAACATTAATCAAGTAATAAACCAACTTTAATTAATAATTGAATTATGATCATTATAAGTCAACCAATCGGTATCAGATAATGAAGACCTATTTCTAAGCATTTAAAGCGTTACAGTACATCATCTATCCCTCCATTCGTGGAAACACTTTAGGTGCAAATCGTTTCCCTAATTTAAAATTCAGATATTCTGTTCGAAACCAGACTTCAGTGAAAAACAACTCCTACCATCTAACGTTTAGCACTTGATCGGACCTCTACTTCTTGCAGATTGTTCAAGAGAGCATCGCTATTCCGGGTTCGAACCTCCACTTGATGTACCAAAGTAGCCAGGCTGCTGGTTATCTCTCGACAGTGAGGATGCAACTGACCGGTCCTTTCATACCAAAGTCGCTGACACACGTGCATGTGCACGTGGAAATCGAGGGCTCGCTGCATACGAAGACGTACGAGGCGGACCCGAATTTAACGCATACGTTCGCCTGGAACAAGCGGAACGTTTACAAGCAAAAGGTGTACGGCGTTGCCCAAGCGAGGATCTCGATCGGCTATCAGCATTCCACTTGTCCAGCGGTGATCTGGGAAACGCAGACGGCCACGTTGCAAGGTTTCGATGTAGACATCTCGGATATCGGTGGCTGGGGACTGGACATCCACCATCACTATAACTTCCACGAGGGTATACTGCAGAAAGGGGATGGTACCACGTTGCATTTCAAGCAGTATCCCCGTACCGTGAAGGTGGTAATGGGTACTGGACTACAGAGAAACTTGGTGTGCCAAGACTGCGACGGTTTAGCGAAAGATGCCAGATTGTTGACGCCAGTTGCATTGACCAGCGGTCCAGATGGAAGCATTTACGTGGGAGATTTCAATCTGGTACGAAGAATCACGCCGGAAGGAAACGTGTACACTGTTCTAACTTTAAGGTATGCTTGAGCACAATCACTCTTAATTATAGGAACTACTTTCATTGAGAGACTGTTAAAATAGAAATAAAATATTTGAAAATTTGTGTTTTCAGTGCAACACAAGTAGCTTATGAATACTATCTCTGCGTTTCCCCGGCGGATGGTCATCTGTATATTAGTGATCCAGAAAAACATCAAATATTAAAGGCTTTGTCGCTGAAAAATGTTCAGCATCCTAGCATCAACATCGAGGCAGTAATTGGAAGTGGAGAAAGATGCATTCCTGGCGACGAAAGTCATTGCGGTGATGAGGGTCCAGCTATTCGTGCTAAATTAGCTCATCCAAAAGGTAAACATCGTCATTTATGGATTTATTACATCTTTTGTTAGACTACTTAGTAAAATACAATTTACATTGATAGGAATTGCTATTGCCGCTGATAAAACAATGTACATCGCTGACGGAAGAAATATCCGTGCAGTAGATCCTCATGGGATTATTCATACCCTGGTAGGACACCACGGGCATCATAATCACTGGTCCCCAGCTCCTTGTGTTGGTGCTATACCTGCTCATCAGGCGCAACTCCAATGGCCAACTGGACTGACCCTAAGTCCTTTAGATGGATCCCTTCACTTCATCGATGACAGACTCGTCTTAAAACTCACCAGCGATTTGAAAGTACGCGTAGTAGCAGGCACGCCACTTCACTGTACTACCAACACCAATAGTAATGGAAATAACAACGATAGTGATATCAAAAAAATCAATTCTACGACCACGAGTAATCCTAAGAAATCAGATGAAGTTCTTGGCTCCGTACTGGCTGTCAGCTTCAGTCCTACTGGCGAATTATACATAGCGGAAAGCGATTCGCACAGAATGAACTCTATTAAGATCGTAGACAGCTCGGGAAAAATGTCCCACTTTGCTGGGCAACAACAGGAAAGATTACGCGGCCAATGCGAGTGTAACAATACCACTCCCAGTACTAAGGACCTGGAAAGTTGCTCGTGCACCGATGATACCAGCAGTACGGAGACGTTACTATCGTCGAATGCTAAATTCACTGCAATTTCCGCATTAGCTGTGTCACCGGATGGAGTTTTACACGTGGCTGACCAAGGAAGTCTACATATCTTGGCTTTGCAACCATATCTCCCGAATCATGACGAGAGTGGAGAATTCCATATTCCCTTCCCTCCATCGAACGAAGTATACGTATTTAACCGTTATGGTCAGCATATTTCCACCAAGGATTTGACATCCGGAAAAACTCGTTATTCCTTCTTGTACAGCAAGAATACAAGCTTTGGAAAATTGTCCACAGTGACAGACAGCGCTGGGAATAAAATTCAGTTCTTGAGAGACTACAGTAGTGTCGTTAGTTCTATAGAAAATACGCAAGATCATAAGTCCGAGTTGAAGATTTCAGCTGTCGGTTTCCTGGAAAAGCTTTCCGAAAGAGGAAGAGCTGAGATTGCACTCGCATATGATGGATCGACTGGCTTGCTAACTAGCAGATCAGGAGTAAGTTATTATTTCGATCTTTTTTCCTTTCTTTCAAGTGTTTATTTTACATCTTTTATGAATAAAAACATTTTTATCTCTTTTCCAGGGTGGTGAAACATACATTTACAATTATGATAGTTTGGGCCGAGTGACGGATGTCATCCTTCCTACGGGTGAAAAATTGAAGCTGTCTTCCGATTTATCTGACGACGAAGGTTTGTCAGTTAAAGTGTCAGCTCCGCTTCAGGCTTTGTCGAAAGGAGACAAACAGAGGTCCGCCGAATTCATAATGAAGAACGAAAGATCGAAGATTTTGACCATTACTGATGGTAAATAAAAGCTAAATGACAATATATTAATGTGTGTTACTATAATTTTGAAACAAATTTAAATTTAAATTTTTAACAACACACGCATCTTATTATGCATAGGCACCAAAGTCAAGAAGGCTATCGCTTTCACCAATAGCAGCCTGGAAGTTCTCCTCCCTGGAGGTGGTAGAGTATTGAGTGCGGCTACTACAAAACATCCTCTTCTAGAAGCCGCTCTACCAGTGGAGGCCGAAATGTTGCCAATGTGGAGCTACCAATTAATGTCCTTAGGCGAACTCACCAACACTATGACCACCACTTACAGCCTAGTTGGTGATGTCAGTCATTTCCAGCAGACTTTGAACAGAGAGATCTGGGTGAATGACACTCGAGTAATTGGCGTGGAATTCGAGCAAGCATTCAGGCGAGAAACCTTCTACGACAAAGGAAGGACTCCACTTCTGACGGTTACCTTCGACCCTGCTGATTTACCTCTGACTTGGCAGCCGCATGAACAAGGCTACAATCTCAGCATTACATACGACAGATTCAATCGGATAGAAAGCTGGAAGTGGGGGCCATCCGATGAATCTTACGGCTACGATCGACACGGACAATTGGCTGAAGTTACTAATAGTCAAGATGGGACGAAACAATACACATATAACGATTTCAACATGCTGTCCAACATCACTTTAGCTAGTGATAGACAATTCACGTTGCAGTATGACGACGACGGTGGTCTGCGCCATATCATACTTCCATCGGGAACCAAACACTCATTTTCGTGTCAAGCTTCCCTAGGATTTCTCAGAGTGACATATACCCCGCCAGGCAGCAGTAGAGCTTATCTCCAACATTATAGTCATGATGGAAATTTATTGCAAACTGTATTCCCTGGTGATGGAGCTCGTATCGTATACAGATATCACACTTCGGGACAACTCGCTGAAGTTGTTCACGGCGATGGGAAGAGCGAAATTAGATACACAGAAAGCGGTCTACCTTCAGAAGTCATTCACTCCGAACGAGACGTAGAGTACAAATGGGATTATCAGTACAGTGCTGGACTGTTAGTTGAAGAGCGCATCGACTTCGGCGCAAAAACGGGCCTCAGCAATGCCAAATTCACATTCGATTACGATTCAAACTTCAGACTTATCAATGTACAAGGTAGAATAGGAGGACAGACACTTCCAACTTACACCATGGCCTACAGTCCAAAAACAGGTATGCTGGAGCAGATTGGCCAGTTCAAAGTGACCAGACCTCAGCCTAACGAGACTACTGTTTTTGATGGAACTGCATTCTTCTCGAGAATTACGGATGACAGATTTTTGGAAACCCAAGTCACGTTGACGATTCATCAGATGGAAGTTTTTAGAATGGAGTTCACGCACGATACTCGCGGTCGTATCAATCAAACCAGGACTTATACGCGTAATGTCGCCGTCAACACTTATACTAACGTGAAGAATTATACTTGGGACTGTGATGGACAATTAACGGGAGTCGAAGCTCAGGAACCATGGGGATTCAAATATGACGCAAATGGAAACATGTTATCATTGACATATCGAGGAAACACTATCCCCATGGAATATAATAGTATGGACAGGATTGTAAAATTCGCTGAAGGATTGTATAAGTATGATAATAGAGGTCTGGTCGTACAGAATGCTAGGGAGGAAAGATTCAGCTACAATGCTAAAGGCCTCTTGGTGCGCGCATCGAAACATGGACGATTTGACGTTCGATACTACTATGATCATATGGATCGATTGGCTACTAGAAAAGATAACTATGGAAATGTTACACAATTCTTTTATAACAATCAAAAACGCCCTCACGAAGTCAGCCAGATTTACAGTCCAAGGGATGGTAAATTAATGTCGCTGGTATACGATGACAGAGGACATTTGATTTATGCTCAAGTCTATCGGCACAAGTATTATATTGCTACCGATCAATGTGGCACACCGATAATGATCTTTAGTCAATATGGCGAAGTCATTAGAGAAATCATGAGATCACCCTATGGACATATCGTTTACGATTCGAATCCTTATTTGTATTTACCCGTTGATTTCTGCGGAGGACTTTTGGATCCGGTAAGAAAGAGACCAATAAAATACTATTACAAATAATTTTAAACTAATCTCTCTCTTCAGACTCATCAATCATTATTTTTATTTTTTTTGTTAATTTAGGTAACATTATTAGTGCACATGCAGAATGGGAAAGTCTACGATCCATTGATAGGTAAACTCATGTCTCCTTTGTGGGAGAACGTTCTGGACAGAGTGGACAACCCAACGCATCTGCATCTGTACAGGTTCAATGGGAACGATCCTATTGATGTTAGGCATACAGACCGGCCAAACCAACCAACTGGTAAGTTTGCTACATCTTCGAAGAGGGATGCCTTATAGAAGATTTAGTAGCTCTGCACGTTCACTTTGGTCAATATTGATACACTCTAAGGCGAACCACGTACACTTGCTCAACTCTCGAAACCCAACCACATTTCCATTCCATTCCCTTTGCAGTGAAAGAGGTATACGGAAATCAGTTGAACATTTCAGCAAGACATTATTTTCCAAGCTTCCAAATTAATATAATTAAAAAAATAAAATATAAAACGAAATATCTCTTTGAAAAATTGTATATTTTAAAGACGTTATAGCAGAGTACAAAAATTGAATTTTATTCGTCGTATCTGCTTTAGACCACATATCATGGATGTCGCGCCTGGGATACGACTTAAAAAACCTCGCGCCCCAGCTCTTCCCCGAGGAACTGCCAGATAGTCTTATTCCCCCAGCCCTTGGTCCAGGCACATCCATATTTGGCAAGAAGAAGAGAACCAGAAACCTTGGCGTTCAATCCGGTTTCCTAGCTCACATCGCACAAAGACATTCCGGTGACGCTGTCAGTCTATCGGCTCCACCTCGATCTGCCCTGAAGAAAGACACCAGCGATTTGATACCAAGCCGTTTGGGCGCAGCCTCAGATCCTCCATTCGGCAAAGGAATTTTAGTATCGAGGACTGCGGACGGTCAAGCGGTTGTTTCCAGCGTGCCAACCGCTAATGCTATTTACGGTGACGTGTTCACTTCGGTATTCAACCGATCATACTTCCTGCCATTCACGTTCGTGGTGCATAGTGCCCAACAGGATGCTTTCTATTTCGTGAAGGAAGAAACATGGCGAGCTAGCGAAGATCGTGGACAATTAAAGCGTCTGGGTGGGCAAGTAAACACGACCTTCCACGAAAACGAGAACGGCTCGTTGATCGACGTGAAGATTCACGGCGCTAGTTATGTTGTGAATTTGCGCTATGGCACCACCGCCGAGAAAGAGAAACAAAGACTGCTCCATCACGCCAAAGCGACTGCCATTCGCAAGGCCTGGCACAGGGAACGCGAGGCACTAAAGGCCAACACGCCGACGTCCATAGAATGGATGGTGACCGAACAAGATGAAATCTTGAAGTCCGGGTCTGCATCCAATTACGAAGGCGAGTACATCCACGACGCGCAACAGTATCCGGAATTGGCGGAGGACCCGTACAACATCCGGTTCGTCAGGAAAGCCATTGACCAGTCAAGCAAGAAGCGGCGTAGGAGGAGAGGCGCAGCCACTTGCAAGCTTTGGTGGCGGGACAAGATCTGCTAATTGAGTCCTATTAACCGAATTAGCCATTGAGTCCTCCTCTCCTGACACACGCCGTTGCCGAGAGAATTGTCCAATCGTCGAAGCAACAGGAATTTCCCAATGGACGTTAGATATAGCGTGTAATAATGACGTGTTGAAAAAAATTGAGAAGATGAGGGACGAAGAAAGAAGAAAAAGTAGATCGAGCAGTTCTTCGTATGAATGTACTGAATACTATCAAAAAAAAACAAAAAAGTTTTATACCAAAGTCTATTTGTGTATTTCGAAGATGCCAAAACATTTAACGTTATATCGATTATATTATACCGCGATTAGGGTTTAGTGTATAAGCATCTCGGGGAAATGTTTGCCCGCGCGCGACCGTGCCCCATCCGCAATTCGTGACTCTTGCGGATTAACAGAGAGTGTTGTCGCCGGTCACTTTGGGAAAAAAGAAGATACGTTCCGAGAAGAAGCTCTCGTCCTTGCAGCAGTCACGAGGAACAATGAAGAGCACGTAAACCTATCGTTGTTCCTCCTTGTCGTGACATAAGAAGAGTTCCTTGCGCAAACGACTGAAAGAGGAATTTTTTTTTAAAAAAGAAAACACAAAAGCAAATCGTACATGTCATCGTTGTGCCATCATCGTTGACATGCGAACGTGACGAAGTGCCGCATCATCATCGATCGTGAACGTTAGAACGACGAAGGAATGATAGCAAGGAGCAGGCCATTCGTCGTTGGGGCAAATTGAGTGAGAGAAACTAGTCAATATATAGCTTTACATTGACGTATAAACTTTTTCCAGTAGGGTAAGGAGGACACGTGGCGTCGATGTACCGTGCAAAAAGAAATAAGCCGTGTGTACTCATTTGATCGTCGTTTGTCCCCGCGATACCTTAGTCGTACTTAGATGTCGAGAAGAGAATAAAGAATCTGTAAGAGAAATGATTTCAAAAGGAGTATACACCTACACGATAAGTACGCCATTTTGACGAATCGCAAATAGATGCGGAAGGAATACGCGCACGCATATCTCAACAATGAATGGCCCTGTGAGTGCTAGAGAGGATTTAAAAAGAAAAATCTTTTGTTATGCAATTAATCAACGTCCAAGGTGTCGAAACGAAACTGCTAAATTGTATTGAATCAACGATAGGATGATAGCGGTAAAAAGATGGTGTCTTTCGTTCGAGTGATCAATAGGCGCGGTTTCGAATCGATATTCCAAATTTAGGAAATTGGAGGAGCAGAATGAGAGAAGCGGTATTAAGGTGTATTATAAAAGTGGTGCTTTCTTGTGTGAAGAAGAAATATCGGTGCAACATTCGATGACAGTGAGCGTGACTAAAAGACGTCAGTATACACGTATATAAATATTCGATAAAAAAAACACACACAAATACATTGACTAGCGTGACTAAGGTATTTTTAACGATGGATGTGTCCTACCCAGTTCCCCAATTAGCGTTAGCGTCCATTTCCTCAAGAATTGATGTCGCATCGCGTACAAATTATTGTTCGAAAAACTGGGAGAAATGAGAGTGAGAATGAGAAAGAAGCTTTATAGTTACGGGAACGAAGAAATTATCTCCTGCGATAACGAGACAGAACGAATCTTCGGACGGGTTAGCTGATGTCTGTCTGTCGAATTAAAATTAAAAATGAAATAGGGTGTGTGGAAGAAAGCGAGAAAGAGAAAGGAAGAAACTCCATTATCTGTAATAATACGTATACATGAGATATTATTATACATTCGTGCTTGCTGGATATGAATAACGGAACGTTAACTATGTTTCTTCACTGAATACTAAGTGTGTATATCTAAATTTAATGCTCGTCAGTACTGATGGTTTCTGCTATGTACTGAACGCCATATACATCTATGTATGTAAGAATATTATTTAGCACCATCTCCCACAAAAATCCCACACCCTTTTCCGATAACGCAAGAGTTTACTGCCCGTTCCATGTTAAGATATCCAAACTCTTCTTATTGCTAGCTGCACCCGTTGTATCCCCGGTACTTCCGGTATGTATGTATGCTTTCTTTCGAAACCTCCATTTTCTTCGATTACCCCGCATTATTTTTCCGCATTTATTCGAACGATTTATACTCGCCATTAAATATTTTGCGAATACCGCTTTAGACTGCGCCGTTTTTAAGGCGGATAGATAGCGGCACAACGACATTATCGTCTGAATAGATGGAAAAGATAATTAAAAAGAAAAAACATTTAAAAAAGGAATTACCTTATGCGCTGAGTGTATAAACGAATAAAAAAAATATAAAGTATATATATATATATAGAAAGAGAGAAGAAGAAACAGAAAACAGAAGAAAAGAGATTATATAGGAAAGCTTCGTAAACGTATTTTTGACTCGAACGAGTGTTTAGAGGCTGCATCGGACATTAAAAACCCTTCAAACTCTGTGGTCCAAAGCGAGTTCTCGTGCCCTAACAGGGTCGAAGGCGATCTTATTTTCATCTTTTTTTTTATTTTACAAATACAATTAAAAAATCGTGTTCTCTCGTCCTTCCGCCACTGTCTCCCGAACATGTGTTGCCAATATATGAAAATCGAATCGTGTGCCGGAAGAACGAGACGTAACGAAAGGACCGCGAGACAATGAAACCACAGCATCGATTTGCGAACATCCAAAATCTAAACACTCAGTAACACTGTACACTTTACGCCCTGCATACCCGATCGATCCCCCCCCCCCCCCCGTACCCTCGAGCCCCAAATTATCCGTGTGATCTATATATAGATACCGTGTATTACCGTTGAGTCGGCAATGGCGTTCAAAGAATCGACTATTTTTTAAAACAACTAAGAGAGAAAGAAATATCGAGTGTCAAATTAAAGCGTATCAGGTGAAACGTGAGTTGATCGGCGTTTTATTAGAAAGGCAGATTCAACGTGCAGGGTCGCAAGAACAATTTTGTCCCAGTTTATATACTCTTTCGAGTATTTAATTAATTACAGCTAAAAGAGAAAAGGACGAAGTGAAGAAAATAAGTAAATAGATTCGCTCTCTTAACTTCCGTGAAGTTTCAGTCTCGTTNATAAATAATAAATATTTCTGGAATTAACGGGGTGGAGAAAGCTCGAACAAGGTACATAACTGGGAAATATGATTGTCATTAATTAATAACTATTGTCGCATAAATTATAACTATGACACAAATGAACATGAAAAGATCAATACGAAACACGAACGTGGAATGTTATTATTCATGATTAGTTATTGGCCGAGCTAGCTGAATCCGTCGGACCATACATGGTGTATGTACTACTAGATTCTCGTGAAGCGAACGTCCTGGAAATGTTACGTATGTATACCATGGGACGAGTCGAAGCCAGGAACAGCACAGAAGTTTAAGCATACGGTAGACCATGAGAGTGATCTATCGGGCGAGAAAAAGTAAGGAAGAATGAGCGAGAGTGAAATAAATATGCAAGAGAGAAATCGAGAGAAAGGGTGAACGAATGAATGCGCAGAGTCAGTCATGCTACAGCTACTACGACCACTACCCTAAGTAGATTACGCTACTTCGCCGCTGATCTAATTGTTTACTGTCACGTGTTGCTGTAAACCTAAACTAACGATACGATATATTTTATTTATATAATCTAATCGACTGTATTTATTGTAAATAGTCACGATGTTTGCTATGATATAATATATCTGTAATTGGATGGAAACTACCTGGAAAACTGCGCCCAAAGCCCTGTCCTCCATGATCAATGTCTCTTCTACACCTTTTGGCGCGTGTCCTTAACATGCATACACGGAAGACACGTATACGGATACGCACAATTATAGTCTAGATAGAATACTAGTAAAAATAATCCTCGGTTAAGCGTCCGTAAACAGGGATTGAAAACACTTATGATATCGGTTTCAATTCTTGCAATAGTTATGGACAACCGAAAAACTGCAATAACTATTATTAGGTACATCAGAACTAATACATCTATTAACAGTTATGACATTTCTTCAGTTTTCCATAACTGTTTCGGCCAGAACCGATATATATCATTAAAAAAATTTATGGCATCACGATATTTTTATCAAAAATTGTCCAAGCTTGGAAGATGATTACCCAGCATATATTTAAGATGGAATTGCGTTCGAGACTCGAGATTCCTAATGGGTAGGTTGTTGTGTTATGACGAAATTTGTGTAAGGGATTCCTTTAAGCTTCTGTAACATCGAAAGGAAAAATCGTAGAGACTCAATTTTATCTTTGATTTGAAAAACGATATCCAACTTTGCCAATTTTCTAATTTTAGACATACCCTTAAATTTAAACATTGTCTATCGTAGGATTATATCAATAAATTAAAAATCTCTGGAGGGCATTTTAAATTAGAGGCTTGAGTTTAAAAGAAAAATCATCGTCTTATGATAATTTGTTGCTGAATAATCACCTTCCAAACTTTTACGACACAAATTTCGTGATACCATAATTTTTCGAGTACTGTACAACAGTTTGAAACAGTTATTTTCAGAACCTTTTCAATCCTTATCTGTAAGTATGATCCGCAAATAAAAGGTTGTCCTATAATATCATAAAATTAAGAATCAAACAAAAGGCACATAATAATTTAATTAAAAATTCAGTAATTACGTTGGAATACTTAGCACTATAACAATTTGGCACTTATCCGGGGAATACAGTACACATGGTAATAAAAGTTAGGTAACATCAAGATATTTGTGTAGGAAAAACGGTGCATTAGCACCAGGCGCTGCTCGGGCATTCGAGCATACGATGGGAGAGATAAAAGACAGACGACATTTTTGGTATCACATTAAATAAATTGTTAGTATTTAAATGTTCGTGTCGCATAATGAAACGATGAAAAGTGGATTATGTCCATTATTATTAGGTGTTATTATTCTCATCATGATCGATTCTGTAAATCTCGCGAGCAAGTTCGATCAGAAATTTCCTCTTTGCTTCGACGATCAACGAAGGCGCCGATTTAAAAATGAAAGCGAACGATGATAGAATTTTTATAACTATATCAAGTGAATGAGACAAAAGACTGTCCCAGAAAAACTGTCATCCATCGACTGATGGTTCAAAAAGGAAGTTTGCTCGAAGCAAATTTCGCGCTGTGCACGTATCACGAAAGGGAAAATAATTTAAACCAAGTCCAGTAACAACGTACATACAATATTACTAGATATCGTAAATAAAATATATTAAATGTTTACAGAAAATACATACATGACCTATACATGATAATAAAATCGGGAAGATGTTTCACATTAAGATTGTCATTCTTTTATGTAAATCATCGATCCTCGCTCACCTTTGTCTCATTCCGAATACAGTTCGATCTATCATTTGTAAGCACTATAAAAATCCAAATGAAATTTTTCTTCTATTTCGTCCTAAAGATCTAACCGATCGTTATTTATTAATAGATATAATAATCAATAAATTGTTTAGCAACCAAAAATTTCCTCAATAGGTACACCTCGCGCAACAATTCTTCGGCGTGTCGATGTGACACTCCATTTATTGTTAGGTCTTTACGAATTTTACCAACGGCTAATTTTTGGAAGTGAAACGTAGGATGTCAAATCTTTCAAGAGTTCCTCGATGTAAGTATAAGAAATATTCTTCTTACATATCTAGTGATGGGCACTATCGACTAATTTAAAGTATCGACTACCTAGGGAATAATCGCAACATACTATCGACTAATTAGTCGATAGTTTTTAGTCGGATGAAAAATCGCACTCGCGGTTATGATCATAGCGTTCATATTTAAATAGCATTTTTACTTGACCAAACATGATCTAAAGCATCGATCACGCATTACGCATTTTCGAGTCTAATTTATTGTAGAAATGCATCTTCAAATTTTTATTTCGCGATCCTTGAATAAATATAATCCAAAGCAGCGATCATGCATTACTTTGCTCGGTAAAACTACCGAAGCGAACAACGAAAACATAACATTGACTATATGAACATCTATTGAAATTAATTTCCTCTGTTTCTAATTTATTCATCTCTAATT
>NW_017131077.1:10921-19744 GCF_001652005.2 Ceratina calcarata | reverse complement strand
ATAGGTTATACGTATCAGATTATAGATTCTTATGGGAAATAAATAACCACATTAACCTTCCAATAGAATATGTTTATTGTAACACTGTGTTGCTCAACAATGGAATAATTTGGGATTGTGCATTCTGCTTGTGCCCTCCAACTGAAACTTTCTTGCAAGTTGCAGTTTTACGTTGCAGTATATTATTACTTTTCTTTTTTTTATACTCCTCGATTATGCTGCAGGCAAAGTGCCGATTGAGTTTTTCAATCGGTCAGTCACGTTCATGCTTAAAATTTACACTGTGCTCGCAGCATTTGTACGTACGCAATTTATATCGTAATATACATATAACTATTTTTTATCTCTTTTGTACATCTACATACATTGCATATAAGTATGTCGAAACCCTTAAGCGAAAGCTTCAATTAAAAAACGTTGATTAAATACGATAGCTACAAACATTTACTACCCTTGCTTCTTATTCGTAAATATCAAATACGCCAAGAAGAGCGTCAATAACTTTAACGAATTCGAGAGTTAGGAGGGAAACTGAGCACACACTATTTAAAGTTGAAGAACTTTTTCAAAATCGATTTTAAAATAGTTATTCAACCTTAAATAATGTGTGTTTAGTTTTGCTCTTAACTGCATTTAATACTTACAGTATAAATATCGGAGAAATATGAAGAGAATGATGCTTAGTTAAAAAATCTGGACGAGTATTCGAATGTATGAGATTTTCAACAATCTTTTTGTTTCAAATGCTACAAAATGATCTGTTGTCATAATAATCGAGATTCCTCGAACACACGTGACTGAAACGCACAAATGCAAAATAATTCTTTGGCAATAAATAAAACGACATACGTTTAGCAAGCAAAATGCGCACCGCGCCGTAACAACTTGATGGACTCTGACCCCCATAAGAATCAATGGAATCGGAGGACCATCACGTCGTACGCGCACTGTACATGCTGACTACAAAAAATTAAACGTGATCCTCGGTACACAGACTCGAATAATAAACTTAATTCGAACGTGGGCTTTGAAAGAGAACGTACTTTTACTTGTAAATGAATTTCTCCGTGAAAAGCGTGTGTATACATAAATACAATGCATGTGTAAATATCAAATAACGCATGATTTGTTAGACGATGATTTAAGAATGTTTATTCTTGCATTAATTTTATATTTCTCTCATTAAATAAGGCAGTTTCAATTGGAATCTCGAGACACATACTTTTCACGGAGATATAAGATCACATTGATTTAAAATCCCTGTTTCTTCAGCATTCGCTTCCTAATGTAAAAACATATATTCACTTTTTCTTAGTGTTTGGGCTTGTGGATTGAAAAACACTGGATGCTGACATCAGATTTTCAATGTACTGACTTAGTACTTGATTTTCACTTCTTAGCTTTAGGTTCTCCTCCTTCACACTGTCTACTCTTTGCGACAGATCTGAATAAAAATGAATACAAGTTATACTTCTGTAATTCAAATTTATGTTAATCATAATGGGGCAGCGGAAAATTTGAGGGCACTATCTTCCAAAAGGTTTACGTATGTCGAAGTACAATGAGATGAGTACGAGTATGAGTTATGATGAGATGTGATCATTAAAAATTGGGCTTTAACACTGATCTAGTACTATATAAATTTATTTACCGTCTAATGTATTCTGTAATTCAAGCACTTGTGCAATTAACCTGGCTTTCTCCTCTTGCTCATCTGGACTAATATCAGGATCCAAGCCTGTTGCATAATGATGAGTAATTAAATGAAGTCATTATTATTCACAAAATCTAATCATATAAAACTTACTATTAGGGCTACAGCTTCCGTTTGTAAATGTAGATGGAATGGAATCCATGCTCTGTCCACTACCAAGTGCATCAGATATATGACAGCTGTTATCCAAGATCTCCTCTTCAGGGATAATTACTTAAATAAAAATAATAACTTCAATAAACACCTCATGTGCATTTTATTGTACAAGGAAAATTGTTTTAAACGATTCATGCATATGATAAAATGTTCTTAACATATTACTCTAGAGAAAAAACCATACAATATATTAATGACAGAATCAAGATGTAAATAGTCCAAAATGAAGTAACATGGACTTATTCTTTTCTCTTAATGTTTGAAAGAGCATGTAATTTTAACAGTATAAAAATTAATATAGGTTTTATCTTTTTACTATGTATGTTTCTTTTTATTATGGATTTATCTATTTACTATGGATACTACTTTTATCTATTCGGAGTTTTACATTTTATAATGGTGAATAAGAACAGGCGACTATCGAAGAAGTGCAATTAAAATCCCTGTTTCTTCAGCATTCGCTTCCTAATGTAAAAACATATATTCACTTTTTCTTAGTGTTTGGGCTTGTGGATTGAAAAACACTGGATGCTGACATCAGATTTTCAATGTACTGACTTAGTACTTGATTTTCACTTCTTAGCTTTAGGTTCTCCTCCTTCACACTGTCTACTCTTTGCGACAGATCTGAATAAAAATGAATACAAGTTATACTTCTGTAATTCAAATTTATGTTAATCATAATGGGGCAGCGGAAAATTTGAGGGCACTATCTTCCAAAAGGTTTACGTATGTCGAAGTACAATGAGATGAGTACGAGTATGAGTTATGATGAGATGTGATCATTAAAAATTGGGCTTTAACACTGATCTAGTACTATATAAATTTATTTACCGTCTAATGTATTCTGTAATTCAAGCACTTGTGCAATTAACCTGGCTTTCTCCTCTTGCTCATCTGGACTAATATCAGGATCCAAGCCTGTTGCATAATGATGAGTAATTAAATGAAGTCATTATTATTCACAAAATCTAATCATATAAAACTTACTATTAGGGCTACAGCTTCCGTTTGTAAATGTAGATGGAATGGAATCCATGCTCTGTCCACTACCAAGTGCATCAGATATATGACAGCTGTTATCCAAGATCTCCTCTTCAGGGATAATTACTTAAATAAAAATAATAACTTCAATAAACACCTCATGTGCATTTTATTGTACAAGGAAAATTGTTTTAAACGATTCATGCATATGATAAAATGTTCTTAACATATTACTCTAGAGAAAAAACCATACAATATATTAATGACAGAATCAAGATGTAAATAGTCCAAAATGAAGTAACATGGACTTATTCTTTTCTCTTAATGTTTGAAAGAGCATGTAATTTTAACAGTATAAAAATTAATATAGGTTTTATCTTTTTACTATGTATGTTTCTTTTTATTATGGATTTATCTATTTACTATGGATACTACTTTTATCTATTCGGAGTTTTACATTTTATAATGGTGAATAAGAACAGGCGACTATCGAAGAAGTGCAAATGGAATGATAAGAACTGGGCTAAGAAACGTGGCACATCGATGCTATCTATACCTTGAGGATCATCGTCGGCTAGCGGTATACTGTTCATGTCATCTAGAAGCTTGTCTGCCACCGATGTGGACATCTTGATGCAGATGATCCGTATACGAAAGAAATAACACACTTTCAAGTAAACCTGCGCGTAAGGTTCGACGATTGACCCTTGAAACTTATCGATTACCCGGGGAAATGAAATGCGAAGCCGCTGACACGTTTGATCGTAGCAAAAATGCGAAACACGTACTGTTCAAGTGTCAAACAAGAAAGACTCTTCGATCAAAGTTTAAGGAAACAAACAGATCCTTGAAATCAACAGTCAAATTCCTTCGTCTCTTGTGTCTCAACGTCGTTTGACCATTTTGACACTATCCACCATCGTAGAGATAAAATCGATTTTCAAGATTCTGTGGTTAAAAGTCGAATCTACTGTAGGTAAATACTTTTTATGAGTCAGTTTATCCGTCAGTTCCACCATCGAGCAGAGATTACTGAAGAGTGGCAACCTCATGGGACTTCGTGTCAAACGAAAAACAATTTTTGATGCTCTCTAGAATATATTGCTACATAAAAAACAAAACACTCGCCGATGCACAAAATGATCTATATAAAAGTGTAGAATTTTTTGAGTCATTTCACTTCTCGGTGGTCATTTCGAAGTATATGTCAAAGCGGACGACCATTTGACAGTGGCAGAGAGAAAATGAGAGTGCTCACGCCTGGGTTTTTCGTAAGTCTATGATCTGCGCAATAAATGCAAAGATGCCAGATTGAGGACGGCAGCCACCGAAAATCAGCCCCTCCACTTAGAGCGATAAGCCAAATTCATGATAGGAGCTGAGTTGTAGTGTAGATTTTCATTTTTATACGATATTTAAGTATCGGTTATAAACAATGACAGAAAGTTCAGACGAGGGATTCAACGGTGGAGATAGTTGTGAAAAATTGTGTTGGGTATTGTACAAAGATCGTGAGGAGTGGAAAGACGTGATTCCTGTGCCTCAGGATGATCTTCCTAATCCTATCGTTTCAATTGCATACTCTGAAAGATGTAAGTATTCATTACTTTATAAATGATGTTAATATTATGTGAGACTGTGATAATAACATTGTTAGTGTTATTGTTGTAATTCTTATAAATAGGAAGTCTAACCTCTTACGCATAACATTATAATAGCGAGAATAAGATTTTATGCTTAAAATTATTAGCTTTACTTCGATTATTTATTGTCTTAATACATATGCTGCCCAATAGTTTATTCAATCTACTTTTTAAAATACTATTATTATTTTAAGTTAAGGACTCGTATGATTATTTCCGAGCTATTCTAAAATCTGGTGAAAAGTCAGAGCGTGCATTGACATTAACAAAAGATTGCATTTGGCTCAATCCTGCTAATTATACTGTATGGCAATATAGAAGAGAAATACTTAGAGCCCTTGGCAAAGACTTACAAGAAGAATTGAAAACTACTAACAAATTGATAGAGTATCATCCCAAAAGTTATCAAGCTTGGCATCATAGGAAAGTTATTGTTGAATTGTTGCAAGACGCAAGTGGAGAATTAGAATTTACAGAGAACATTTTAAAAAATGATGCAAAGAATTATCATGTCTGGCAACACCGTCAATGGTGTATAAAAACCTTTGGGTTAGTATGCTTTACATGATCGATATATGTATTTCTGATTTTTAAATCACGAATTTTCACAATACATAACCCATTTATGTGATCTGCAGGTTATTTGACAAAGAATTGGAGTACACAGAATATTTATTGAATGATGATATTCGCAATAATTCCGCTTGGAATCAACGTTATTTCGTAATAAATAATACAACAACATTTGTGTCCAGTGTTATTGATAGAGAAATTGATTTTGCTTTGGATAAAATAGAATTAGTTAAAGGCAATGAATGTGCTTGGAATTACCTCAGAGGGTACAGTTGGTTATCATTTTTTATGCAATTCATGTTTATATGTCGATTTAATTAATGCTGTGAATTAATTATCGTGTTTTAGTGTTCTGCAGCAGGATAGCAGTGGTTTGGCCTATGAAAAAGTAAGAACGAAGTGTGAGGAACTGTACGAGGCTGGTTATCGTACCAGTCATTTACTGGCCTGTATTATAGACATTTGTCAAGACAGACCAATAGCAGATGAGTCGCCAGATTCAATATTTCATATTGAGAATGCTATAAAGGTACTGTTCTTTTTGTTTCTATATCTATCTTGTATCTATTAATGTATTGTAATTGTATCTATTAACGAATCAGCAGTATAATTTATGATTGCATTTAAATTCAGTTGTGTAAAGAATTATCTGTGAAGCATGATACCATAAGGAGGAGGTACTGGGATTTCATTGGTCAACAGTTATCTGAAAAATTGAAGTCAGAGTCTATAAGTACGTAATTTATTAAGAATTTTTATAAAAATTCGGTCTTAATTATCTTTATACTTTGAAAAATGTGTCATGTATTTCTATATTGAAATGATGGTGAATACCGATATAAAATAAATTGTTCATAAAGTTTGATAATGCATTTTAGTTAATATTATTATTACTTTATATAAGGAGTTAGTAATTGGGAAATTTTATAAGATACGTATGCAATATTTTTAAGCATGGTAAAAGATTCAATAAATTGTGTAATTATGAATGGGAAAAATAAAGTGTTGAAGACTACTACAAAATATACCTTCCTTTCTAAAGTTAATCCCTTGTTCTCAATAGGTAAATGAGCATCCAAAAAATATAACTCAAACGAACATTGATCATCTATTTATTTATAAAATAGTTACATACTTTCCAGTATAGTGTAATAACTAATTATGGTATTAATCATATCAATATATAGGCTTTCTTGTAACTAAGGTAATTACGAACGCAGCGTTTCAAACGATGATTTTCATGACTAAAATTATTTTCGCACGTTTAATTCATTTCGACAAATACTTCCGAACTTAAATTTTGTTTGTTGATTGAAGCTTCAACAGCAATTAATGGCTACCCTTTTGAGGCAGTGATACAATTTCTAATGAGAAACTTAAATTTCGTTGCAAACAAGTAAGTAGTGGCAGTGATCGCATTTTTTAAATAAGAAAAATCATCTTTCTTGGAAAAGTCATTAATAAAGTTTTTGGAGCATAAGCGGATATGTTGATTTAATTTATGAGAAGAAGTGTAGTTTTTATATAATTAGAAATTAAGTGATGATACGTCTAATGTGAATACAAATTACCTGTATGATATTTACAAAAATAAACCTTAATACATTTTTTACTGCTTGTGAATAAAATTTTCTATTGTTTGTTACTCATTGTTTTAATAGATTTATATAATTTGAGCAATTTTGTGAAAAACACAGTTGAAACTCTGTCGATTTCGTCATAGTTACGAAATAATAAACAAGAATTACGAATCATAAAATAAATTGTCACAAGATATATATTTTGTTGGGTATTGATATTAGACGCCGTGTGTAATATTATAAGTTTTTAATAGAATAATCGATATTACACATGAAAAATTTTTTTAACGATATGTGTAAACAACAAAGTAACATTCAGTTTTCAAGTGCCAATATATTATGTATGCTCAACGGATACGTGATACGCGAAATATTGTTACATACGTATTTTACGTATTGACGGAAATGATTTTCCAAAAAATATATATTTAAACGCGAAAAAATAACTATGATTGATATTTCATCTGAATGAAAAAAATTTCACTGGTCTAACAGAATCTCGTATGCAACGAAACACGCCTCCGATGCCCAATGCTGGTAGGCTGGGCATTCTCTTTTTGTAAGATTTTCTATCCTAACATTTAACAACCAACATTCAAACGAATAATCCGAATACATGCTTATGGCTTATACCGATGGGAAACGAGTTCTTTTTAATGACAGGGAAACGAAAAATATGAGCTCAACCATATCTAACAATAATAAGCTTATTGTGATTATTTTACAACATTTACTTCGTTCGATTTTTTTAAATTTCTGTTCGTAAAAGAAGTCGCTTCCACCGGTATATTAAAGCTACGAGATATACGTAGTTTTACCACGGATATATTACATATACACTTTGCTTTACATCGAAAATATAACATCACATGAATATTTTTAACACTTTCACACACTCTCTCTTTTTTCTCTTTCTCTATTTTGTTTAAATTCCTTCAGATTTAACGTGTCGTATAAGTATTTTTGTTTTCTTCCTTTGTCAATCTGCTGTGATTATTGCACAGTATCTGACAATTCGCATGTCATTTTACAATGAATTTCCAAAGAATGCGGAATAATAATTTATCGGAGATATATAGATATCTATATATGCAACTTACGTTGAAAAGATCGATACTATCGCTGTTGAATAATGAAAAATATCTAACAATAAGTTTCTTCGCGTCCAGGTGAAGTCATTAAATTTTACATAAGATGCGGTCGAGCGAGAAAAGGTACATACGTATATCGCAAATCGTTTACGTTACAATTCATGACACGATTAGTTGCTATGTTTTTTTTTAAATGAATATTTGCTTTTTTCTTTAACACTAGAACTACCGACCTTTTATTATATATGCGATTCTCCATTGAAAGCCAGTCATCTTGACTGGTTTGGTAGTACTAGTGTTAAGAATACACGGTTGTTAAAAATGATATTTTAAATTTGCCAAAAGTTTACATGCATCCGCGAACTGTCCAATTCTGAGAAATATCCAATTACGAATTCGTAAATAGTTGTCTATGATACAGTTCTCCGTGTGCTGCGCAATACAGTCAGACTACGTTTTAATGTCCTCGGTTTAATATTTCTCTTAATAAATACGTAATCTATACGATTGGACCATCTGTCAGCCAGTACAAGCACAACCTGACCGTAATCTTCATCATTGTTCTAATTAATTAGCTTCCTTTAAATATTGATAGTGATCGTGAACAGCTGAATGGCCATTCACAAGTTTTTCTTTTGTGTTCATCACCCTAGTTGGCCTTGTTTTCTGAATCATCGAACCCTTTACACGGATCAATTCCCTTTCGATTTTTCTGTTCACCAGTTACAATACTACGTCTCTCTAGTATGTAGATGCCACCGAAAATATTCTCGATAAAGATACGACTAACTATCGAGAAGGAGATAGATTTCGTATAGAGAAGATAGATCGTTGAATTCTATTCAAATATAGTGTGCCTACGTTAAAATAGACAGGATTACATATAATATGCTTTTTTGTACCCCTTGCGTATCCTTTTTGTCACTTAAAGTGGGATCGATCGAAGATGCCTTTACTGTACATTACATTGTTAGTGTCAATTTGTTTTTTGTAACTTATAGTAATGGAAAATCAAACAATTTATTTTCTATTAAATTTTGCTCTTTTCTGAACGGAAACCATTTTGTACTTTGATTTTCGTC
>NW_017131077.1:0-9665 GCF_001652005.2 Ceratina calcarata | reverse complement strand
AAATTTTCGATTTTTCCGAGATTTTTCCAAGGGGTACTTGCAATCACTCAATTGATGATCATCGGTCAAGTTTTCTAATGATATATGTAAGTAAAAGATCTTACAGACGCAAGGCCTTAGACATACTATTCATAAGACAAGACAATTTAGTATTTACGTGATAAAGTGTGCGTGCGTGCACGTATGCGCTTGTTGGTGTTGGGTCTAAAGTGTTGCTGTGTATTACGCTTGGACACTACTACTTCAAAGTTTGGGGCATTAACTAAAACTTTGTAAAATATTGTAATTCTTTTGTTTTTTTAAATAAGTGTATGATATAAAATTTGATTATTGTATTGAAACAATATTCTGAATAAAATATTTGTTTAATTAGCAAAAGTTATTGTGTTTCAGAACTCTAAGATGCTCCAAACTCTATACTTCAGTAGGCGTCTATGCATGTGTGATACATGATAGAATTAATATAGCATAATGACAAGTGTTTCGATATTCTCTCATGTCGTCTAACTTTTCATGTGTGAATTAGAGGAAGAAACTTTTCTTATACGATTAGCTAGATTTGATGATACAATGGCAAGTAGCAAAGTAATTTCGCTGCTATTCATAGTAGCAATAATGAAATATCAATTAGCCAACGGAAAAAAAGTCTATGACGATATCGTATTCTCAATCAACTATGTAGACATTTTTTTTACGTTCGTTTGGTATTTAAATCCAACAGTCTGCTGAGAATGAAAATATCTAGCAATAAGAACATAATAATTATTTTCTTGCCCCTTGTCTTTTCTATACTTATATCAGTAACTTCAAAGACATGCGGTAGTGATCGAGTTGATACGAGGCAACGCTTTGACATGTTTGCCTCACATTTTATACGTAAATCTTATACCCTAAGTGTAGGCGCTGCTAAAAATCGGAGAAATCTCTATTCCGGTATTTCGTCGTGCCTAGATCTATTTTCTTAAACCTTCGTTTTCCTCTCCTTTAAATATGCGTCCTGACCATCGTTCCTTTTTTGTTTATAGCCATCTTTTTTTTTTAATGAGATACATAGTGCGATGTTTAAACGTCGCTGCTATACATAACTCAAGCTGTTATAAAGCATCGAAATAAGCAATACGATTTCGCGAATTTAATAATACTATATGAAAGAAAACATTTCTAGCGGTACTCTTCAAATGATTCTACACGTTTGATTATATTAATGTGTTTGCTTGTTCGTTCTTTAGGACGTGCTGAACTATGATAGACTCGGGGTTTTCGATGTATTTGCGAGTCTCGCCCAGTTCATTCAATTTATACCGACCTTATTTACAGTTAATCAGAAGTAGGCAGTGATGGAAAATGATTAAATATATATCTCGTTCGGAAATCGTTACCGCCTGTCGCGGACGCTTTGGTCCAGTCATTGCAAAACGTTAGTTAATTACAATAAAATTCGGTATCATCGGCTCCTAATCGTAGATCATTTAAATGGGAAATCAACAGCCTGTTTCCGTTACTGTGTTATCGTTTCTCTTTTTTCCCTCTCCATCCATTCTCTGCTTTATTCTCTTTGTTTAGCAGCACGCAGTCTTTATGAGCTAAAGTCTTACCATAATTAATATGATTCACTTACCTGTCACAAAAATAAATACTTTTATTATATCGCTTAAACTACTCGCTTACATACTAGAAACAACGAGTCCCGCTCAATATGCCCAACCGTCCTAGCGGTTTTCTCTTTCTTTGTTTACGATATTTCTTTTATAGTTTCTACATCTCGCGTTAATTATACATTTCGTTTGTTCTCTTCGCAAATTCGTACAGTTTGTTTATAATCTTATATCTGTCGTGCGTTTCGCCGTAGCACGCAAATTCTTGGGTTTATTATCTTTAAAAGCCGTATTCGAGAATTTCATGCTACCCGTTTTTAGCCTGCGATGCAGGGTTGCAAATCAAATTTTCTTTATTTGTTTAGTATGTTTATTAAATGCGATTAAACCATTAATTCATTTGAACACCAATTAGCAACTAAAGTTTAATTTTTAATTCAAGTTTCACTAATTGTGTATTAAAATTGTTTGATTAGTTTTATTATGAGAAATTCGAATTACCAATTGAATTTTAATGCTTGAGTAAAGAATACTCCAATTAATCAGTGAAATTAAAAAAATGTGATTGTTAATTGTCACTGCGACAATTAGAAAATCTGAAACCCTGTTGCGATGCAACGTTCAGGAAAAGACCTTGCATTGAATACGCGACCTATCTCCACTCGCTGTAATGTCTCGTTGTGCAAAATGAAAATATATCGGTGGTTTTCTATCCTTCGGCAAAGGAAAAATGAAATGTTCCGCTTCGTTAGTTACAAGCGAATTGAATTAAATTCGTGTCTGTTGCCTTATTCTGAGTAACTTGACATTATGATATCATTAAGAAGTGGCGACTTGTTTGTGTTTTAAAACTACGTCAATTTGTTATACGAATGGATAATTACCTGAATGAAACGCGTGAAAGTAATGGCGACGTTTTGACGCAACAAACGATAGACGTAATAAAACATGTTTTATCGTAGAAAACTATACTACATCTTTTATCATAAATCGTTAAGATTCCACGTAACAATTTCTTAATATAAAACATGAGCTACGGTGACAACTTTTATTTTTCTTGTCGACGTACGTTACATTTTAAAAAAAGACGGAAATGAGAATAATAATATTAAGCTAAGCTCAATTATTTTCACAGAAGTATTTCAAAAATTTGTGCTTCATACTTCTTTATGGAACTACACTTTGGCACGAACAATGCCACGTACAATTTACGTCAACTCCCAATGGCACATTTTATTTCTTCACATCCTAAACTGCCCTGCAAAGATTTTCTTCACCTTCTCTAAGACGTACTGTGCTCTATGACTGACTCGCTTTCTTCGCAATAAAAACCAACTTCCACGTATTAAAGTAAGTTTTATCTATCCTGTTTCATTGTTACGAATAACATCTTTCATTTGTTAATTACGCTTTCTTCCCCTAAATTTCAATATTCGTTCATCGTTTGTAGCGCGCGTTTTTTAAAAACGAACTATTGGAAACAGTTCGTCAACAATTTCCAGTCCTAACTACTAACAATCATGTTATATCATTCTTCTGTGTTCGGTATTATTATTATTCTTCTTGTAATATATATACACATATATATGTGTGTATATATATATTACATATATACTTTGCTTAATCTTCTTTCATCTAATCCTTTCTCATCTAGCGATACGCATACTAGATAACTAGAACTACGAACCTCGATAGGACAATCACTATTCTTAGGACCATTTCGTATGATCTTCAATTTACAGGATTATCGTTTCACGTTGGAATATTCTCAGCAAAAGCGACATCCCAATGTCAAGTCTCGGATCGTTTAACGTAACTACGACCTCGACCATGTTTGGACAAGTTACAAGAAATAACGTTGCCCTCCGCTTCAATAGATCCCGAGAAATTGCATACGTAAACGCGAACCTATCTTTCAAGATCTCCGCAATACACCATCAGGCAGGTTGCTCCTGTCTCTGGTCCAGGAGACAAAATACAACGTTGAGCGTTGAGTTTATTCCTACAAATCGGTAGAATCTCTTCAGGTCCATGGCATGTATCGTGATCGCGCCGAGTGTCAGAAGGCCGTGTCCAAAGCCGCCATACTCGTTGAGATGTCCGGGTCGGCGCGACACGCTTCCAAAAATTCGGACAATGTCACCACGCCGTCTCGGTTACCGTCCATCTTCTGCAACAGTAAAGAATGCCACGCACACTTCTTTTATTCGATTTCATGGAAAAAAATATTGTGAATTTTTGTATAATGCGGCTAAGCCCAGCCACGAGTAGGTTTGGCTCAGATCGTAACGCTCGGTTGTGGCATTATATGGGATACATTTCCTAATGTATCACTTCGTACATTTCGTATATTTTTTAATAATATTAGTAACAATAATAATGAAATTGATTGATCTTCGTTTCGGTTTGTGTTCGTGTTTCCAACAGCATCAACCGGCTTATTACTGATCGCACATAAATATAGTAATATGGTCAGGTATATTGCGATTCATGACTAGCCATTTAGGTGTCCACCTGATATCCATTCATTATCGAGTGATAATTATGCTGGATTCATTCACGTAAATTCACTGGTTCAAATCCCTATAGGGTAATAACTGCAAGTCAAAGGTCTGTTACACGCGTAATCATGAGTACCTACGTATAATAGAAGTGTATAATTAGTTCGGTATCATCATGATATCGATGAAAGACATAAAATATAAAATCATAGCACTCAAAGCGTAGCAACAATCGTAGGCGTGGGACTAGGGTTTCATCGGCTTATTCCGTTGCTTCGGATAATTGAAATCACGTTTAACAGCAAACAGTAGTCCATTATCGGAGTTGAACAATTCCATTTGCATCGACATCGATTATTGGGATTGTACATAAGATTTCTCGCGAGGATTAAGCATTTGCGTACGCGGCGATTGGCTCGAAGATTAAAGGATCGAACATGTTTGAATCTGATTCTTTGAAAAGGTGAAACATGCAACGTTAAGAATTTGTTCAAACAATAATTCTAAACTCTAATAATATACAGGGTGTCTCAGCTAAAGAAGGCTATCTAAATATCTTTCGTGTTTTTTATGTTATGAAAAACGATACTACTGACTCGTTTATTCTTAATATATTTGAAAATATCTCTGTGAAATGGCTCATAAATTAATTACCGTCATCGAACAATCTAACTAATGTGTGCGAACTTTTGCGTAAGCTGTAGGTGTTGGGTGGTTTGACTGAAGGCAAAGTTTGAAGTAGGTGCGCTTGCACCCGATGCTTGGAACGTCGGCACTCATTAGTATTCTAGGTGGAGATGGTGAAAGACAAAAGGATTGTATCTAGAAAGGTCGTGTGTAATTTGAGACCTCTGTTTTGCAAACTGCTGGAACTGAACGCCACAGATTGCCAATCGATAGGACCATCAAGTTTCTAAGGGGATTATTTTCTATCCGACTGTGGAGATAGTTAGGTAACTAATAGTTGTAATGAACATAATTCTATCTAATTCGAAATAAAATAATACATTACTAATGACCTGGTTAACTATAAGATCGAACTTCAAAGTATTCTATTTCATATATGTATATTTATTATTAAATCATTATTGAACACACTACAGTCATTATACTTTCTACTTATTGATTTTCGAAATATAACTATTTTTCATCTATTGTTTATTTATTTCTGTAAAATTTCAGGAAGAGAGTTTTTAATAATAGTCTCAAGCGTGACTATTAATCATGGCTTTAAGTCAAGGCTACACGATACTCTTTGACACCTCATTAAACTTGGCTTTGTGTTACTCTGCGCAGTAATTTCAGTATCCGTTATCTTAAATGAAATTCATTTAAAACAACGTGTGGACGTCATAATTATAGTCGTATAGTATTTAAATTTACATATTTTAAAAATATCATTGTGAATATATAGGTGTAATTTTTAATTGTTCAAAATCCTAGGAAGTTTTCATTGCTTTGCATGAGCTTTTTATTTGTTTGCTATCGAAGCTGCTTAATTCTATTAACGCGTCAAACTGTACGTTTGACTGGGCATGAACAGCTTTCGAAAGTTCGGCAGGTGGTTTTCGGACACAATGAAACACTGATTTCACCGCGGTCCTTTCTCTCCACGATCTATACGTTGCTCGTTTTTAATTAAAAGTCTATACGGGATAACGAACTGAATGCGGTGTTGCTCGCATCAGTTACATCTGCTTTCTCTCTGATTAATTAGCACCGATTGAATCCGTCACGTTCCGTAGCATTATCACTGTTTATTGAAAAATTCTGTTGTGTACAACAGAAGAAAAGAGCAGCGAACGAATACGGGTCATGCGAGTTACATTTCTCTTACCTTGTTTGATTAATTATAATTATTTGATTAACTAATCTATTCGTGGTTACGTACAAATATTCATGTAGTTCAACTTTATTATTTTCGTTACGTTACTAATTAATTCAAATTATAAACTGTAAAAAACGTAATAGATGAAATTAATACGCTGTTTCTTTCTAAATTATATTCCGGATATATTTTATTACCATAATTAATCTTAAGAAGTAGTTTTGTAATTATTTGACACCAAAATTGGTCTTTATTGAGAATTTTAATTGACATTTTCGCACACTCAATTCTTTTCGTAATAATGTCGTGAAATCCAAGCAAGCGAAGAGCGCTCGGAGAATTTCGGGCATTTAGGACGATTTACGTCAGCACGTGTTTTGCAATGCGATTTCATGTTAGAGTCGTGGACTAGCAATTGCCTTGCCACTCATCCTCCGGTCTTTGTTTGTTAGTTCTCTTAGGTCTTTGTGCATACACGTACATGCATATGTGAACATGAGAACCGGCAACCGTAAACGCGTCCATTTGCCGTTGGATTTCGTGGCAGCTTTGCCAATGATTACCCGTTATCTTCCCTTTTCGTGAAAATTTAAACGTTCACCGTCTGTAAGCTCGATTGATCCAGTAGATACAAATGTATTAAGAAACTTTAAAGCAACATTACTATGTATGCTCATGTAAGTAATTTTTTTAGTTACTAATTTATAGTGAACAGCTTATTTATATGCACAGATTTATACATTCGTATTTATACATATATGCATTGTTCATAAATATTCATTATTTGCCATAAATATTTACATCTGTTGATTATAAATGAAAATTAGGATTTTATAAGATACCATGCATAAACATTTTTTATGTTAACAAGTATCCTGTAGTTTGTAAAATGCTATAAAATCTCCTAATCCAAAGTATTATCCTTTTAAAGTAGATAAATAGGATATATGAACTCATTCCATATAATTTTTAAAAGACTATGTTTTATAGACAATTAACATATTTTTCAATTAGAATGTCGGACGCATATTGAACATTATTTTCCAAATCGATGAGAACAATTTTCAATATTTATTTTTACTCCCTCCGTTCTCTTTTTAAAATGTCGAAGGGAGGAAGAGGAACAGAGAAATCCAATGTAGCTTAAGATAGTGGATAACAGGAACAGGAGCTCGTCTCCGGCGAATCGAAGGTATGAGACACTCGCGCAAATTGTTCTCTCTGCAACGATTCGTATTGCTTTTTATTCGACGTGGGAAAAAGGTAACAGAAAAAAGTACGAGTACATCATTGAAGACATTGTCATTCGCGGCTAACAATGTGACAGTCGCTAAAAAGAAAAGCTCTCTCTCCTACATCATTGTAGTCGACCGGGTGCTTTATGAGCAGCCACCCGTTCCTTCCATCAAAGTGAACGAACAAGCTTGTCAAAGAACGTAGGAACTTTTAACCTATTGTTATGTCTTGTGATGAAAGGTCATTGACTAGCTATGTAGTTCTCTGATTTTTCCAATTCTCGTAACATGTCCCCGGGTTTTTATTTAAGTAATTGACAGCCAAGTACAACGTTCAAGTACTTCAATATTAAAAAGAATTTGTTTTGCTATTTCTTTTGCATACAAATCTTAGAATTTTGTTGTTAAGTATATCTAAAATAATTGCATTTGAAAAGATGTTTAGACATTTTGCTGTGCTTAAGAGGAAAATAGAATGTATCTTTAAAATTTCATAGTTTAAATCGAGAAATATGATTTGTTCTTTATTCATGAATACGAATAATAATGAGTTCAGAACACGTAAGTATAGTTCCACAATATTTTTACAGCATTTCTATACCTTTCTCAGTGCAGATGGTCCATGACCAGATGGTATTCGAAACGAGTGTGCTTTCGTTGTGCACGGAACGAAACAAGGACGTAATATCACATCGAGCAAATTATAGTAGAACATCTTTCAATTCAGAGTTCCTCCAGAAAAGATAACATTTTTTGCATTATAATCTGTGTTGATTATAAAATTACCGTGCAAAATAATCGCGTAAATTCATCGTCATTAATAGTGCTAATTGAAGCGAAAAATACCGTTTGCGTCTGGTTATTAAATTCCTTTTATATCCCACATTTATCTAACAAGGAAAACTCATACCTGGAACATCCTATCCACTTTTTCGCGCACACCCTGGTGATCCAAATTTGGATCAGCGAATTTTCCCATTAACTCGTATACAGCCGTCACGATGTCGGTCATCTCTTCTCTCGTGATACAGCCATCGCCGTTGATATCATAAAGCGAGAACGTCCACCGTAGTTTCTCGTCGATGGAACCACGAGATAGTATGCTGAGACCAGTGACGAAGTCCTGGAACATAGAAATAAAATTGCTCCATTTTGTCCTGTATAATCATATTTCGTATATCGATTGCACTATCTTTGAAGATTGATGACGATAAGGATGAAAATAAAACGTGACAATCGTTGATACCATTGTACTCAGGCGATTTCTTATAATTAGTAATCATTGAAACGTTTTTATTAAGTGTCTAGTAATAAAAAAACATGTATAAAATTGTAATTAGCAATATGCCTACTGTTAATGTTTGTCGATTGAAATTACATTTATAAAACTACTTCAGGAAAAATAATGAGTTTTAGATTGTTAATAGGACTTTTGTGAGTAACCTTGAACTGTTCAAAGAATTAATCGTTTTAGGCTATCACAATAGGTACGAAAAAACTTATTTCTAAATAACATGGATAATGCATTATAGTATTTCTTTCGCAAAATTTCATTTCCCTTCACGCAAAGAGGAAATTACAGCCAAGCGCACGCGAAATATCTATTTAAAACGCTATATGATTCTGGTTCATGGGAATGTTATAAAATTCTTTTTTACACACTAACTAGAAAACTGTATTCTACTATTAAAAAGAAATCAAGTCTATTGGTCCAATACTAAAAAAGTTATTCCGTTTTGGAGTCTGTCCAAATATTAATGAAGGCCATTGTAGATACGTTCGTCGGTTTTAGATGGTTACATGTATAGAGAAAAGTTGCTCAGAATGATGTCCTTGACAGCATATTTTAATCTCTCTCCCTCTGATCATCCTTTTTTAAACATAAGGTTTAGCAAAGACCTGTTTTTGTATAGTGAAAAGGTATTGCGATGCCCCGCCGATTTCTAGTTATAACGGTTGTTTTAATTGTTCGAATTATAAAGTTTTGATTATTGCCAAGAGACGCGTTACTCTACTTTTTATGCGAATGGCGAATATAAAGACGTCAGAGATGGTACTTCGCGTATGAATAAACTGCTTTCGTGTACCGAGAGAAACGGAGCAATTTGTCCGGGTACTTTATTTGATGGCGGGCATACAAAGTACTCAAGCTCGCAATAATGGCTTCGACATCTCCGGCCGAGAGCGGGCGTAATTGAAAATGGTGAAAAAAGATAGAAAGAAAGAATTAATAATAACACAGTGCAACACAAGTCACGGTGCGCCGCGTGTATACGTCACGGCCAAAAGCACTTTGGAGTTCATGTTCATGGGACAAATTGGATTAGCGCACGCTTCAATTATGGCGAATCGAGTTACGACGGCGTTTTTTCATTCGAAAGCAATCGATGGAGAGTGTACCGTGCGTTGCTTCAACTAGTTAAAGATACTTCATGTTCGAATTACGAACATTTTATCGAAACCGGGATAAACAATTGTCGCGCTACTTTATTTGGATTCCGGACGA
>NW_017131076.1:0-520 GCF_001652005.2 Ceratina calcarata | reverse complement strand
TTTGCAACGCCTACGAAATGTCTCAGCAGTGATATAATAATCTGGAACAGAGTGCAGTGATCGAATTTATCCAAATATATTCCCTGAGGAAACAATAGAGTTGGTGGGCGATGGAAAAGGCTTGACCTTGAATGGTTCATGCTCTTCGATAAGTGCACTCGAACCTGAAGTGAACCAGCGGTTCCCAAACCGTCTTCAATTCACTCGTGGGTTTACGAGCGATCTTTCTTGGCTCCTATAGCCTGCAGCTTAGCTGAATCTCGATATCTCCCAAGAGTTTATGCTAACAGCTTTTATGGAACGTTATTTTATTGAATAATAAATTCGTGCATTTTCAAATCCAACACTGGCAATGATAATAATCTTTCGTGGATTACTGTACGAATCGAGCTTATTAACCCTTTGCCGGAACTCGAACTATACAGTAAACCTATCCAATTTAACTATAATAGTTTGCAGACCATAAGACTCCAAAGAGTATAAATAAGAGTATAGTTGGAGGGGCATTGCATGCAAGAAT
>NW_017131075.1:0-521 GCF_001652005.2 Ceratina calcarata | reverse complement strand
AAAGAACGGAAACCAATAAACAATAATAATAACGATAAACACTAACAAACGAGCGAAACAAACAAAACACGGACGAACAAGGAAGAGCACCGACCCCCGAACCGGAAAGATGCCAACGCGAGAAACAAGGAAAAACCGAAGGAAACCGAGAAGAGAAAGAGAGACAGAAAACCTGCAACCACGAAAGACCAGGACCGGAGACAAAAAGCAGCCGACACAAAACCTGAACGATCGAAACAGGGCAAATCAAAAACAAGCCGAGAACACGAGAGCCCAAGACTGAGACACGACGCAACAAAGAGAGAAAAGGGAAGAAATAAAACNGGGACGTCGGCACGGTCAACGGGCCGCGGCTCGGCCGAGCCGAGGACCGCGCACCGTAGACCGGGATGAAGGCTTGGACGCGAACCTTGTTCGCGGACTCGCCAAAGTTCCGGTCGCGGCCGACCGACGCGACGCCTGCCCTGATGGGAACGGGGTAGAAGGCGGGAGGTCGGTTCGCACAGGGGAAACATTCTTAG
>NW_017131074.1:0-520 GCF_001652005.2 Ceratina calcarata | reverse complement strand
AGTTGGTACCGCAATCAGAGTAGATCGTGTGTGGAATTCCTCTTCTTGATGTTAAGCGTCTATACTATGACACCCTCCGTTGCATAGTCCGTGACGAGTTCACGATGAACAGCTGACGTTGAGAAACATACGAAAACATAGATCTAGCCCTTCTGTGTCTTCGCACCTCGCCCCTTCCAAGTTGTGAGTGTGATAGGTCCGGCATAATCAATACCGGTGCACGTGAACGGACGTGATGGCGTAACTCTCGAAAGAGGTGTGAAACCGTCACGGTATACCCTACGGCCCCGAACACGGCCACCGACGTCGCTGCCGCGTCCCACGCAGTCACTGGCGCGACCCGCGACTACACCAGCCGCCACCAGGCGGCTACGCCGCGCGAGTCGCGCGAGCCGTTTCGCGCCAGCGACATTACGCGCCTAAAATACCCGTCCGTAAGCCGGGAAAGGGCTGAGTCGATTCTCGAGGACTTTAACGTCTATCACGAGTATCACGCTGAGAAAACGTAGCCGACACGAAG
>NW_017131073.1:0-520 GCF_001652005.2 Ceratina calcarata | reverse complement strand
TTTCTATCCAACTGCCCGAATAGAATAAGTGACAAGGAGAGAGTATGTATGAATGAAACGAACAAAAATTGTCAACTGTCTGAATGAAAGTTTAAACGTATGCATAAGATCGTGAGGAACAATTGAAAGGTGTGACTGAAAGAAAAATAATTGATGCCTGTAGAGCACCCGAAGATAATAAACAATTGTGAAATGCATGCTACTGTACAAATGGAATATTGTCTATACCCACATTCGAAGGATGCTATGAGATAAGGGTGAGACTGACTTCATCAGGAAGAGCGAAAAAGAGTTGAACGTCTGAGCGCGAATCTATTCTCCATTCAATAGACTCGAACCATTGATAAAATAAAAGACCTAAAGGAAGATACGAATACGAATATATAGTATAGTATAAATCCATGAATAACAAGCGAAGAGTGAACCGAATGCGAGATAGATGAACGCGAAGTTTGTTACTCTCGTTGAATGCAAGAGATAATTCTGTATAAATCCTTCGATAGTACACAATTACTGTGAA
>NW_017131072.1:0-520 GCF_001652005.2 Ceratina calcarata | reverse complement strand
GGGCGTCAGAATAGGAGAGGAGAATGTCTCCATCCTTGCTTTTGCAGACGATCTGGTGTTGTTGGCGTCAAGCAACGCTGAAGCTAAAAGACAATTCAAACTGCTTACTAAGTATCTATCGGGTCTAGGAAGGTCTATACAAAGTAATAAGTGTGGCAGCTTCCAGATTGTCTGTAAAAACAAAACGTGGCACATTATAGATCCTAAACTGGAAATGAACAATGATCCTATTCCGGCCATGGAGCCAGAGGTGTCCCAATAGGTCCCTGGACGGGCCTACACCGCCAGCAAATTAATAATACAGTAAAAGCGGCGGAAAATATTAGAAGGATGGTTCTAAAACCCCATCAGAAAATAAACTTGATAAGAACACACCTCCTGCCCAGATACATACATACCTTAGTGGCTAATCCGCCACCGCTGAGCACGCTCGAGTCCATAGACCACGAAATCAAATAGATTGTGAAGGAGATCTTACATCTGCATCCATCCACGACGGATGGTATTATTTACACGCAGA
>NW_017131071.1:0-520 GCF_001652005.2 Ceratina calcarata | reverse complement strand
AAGGTAAACTATATCTCTATTTTTACGAGTTTTTTTGCACTTCCGACACTAATGGAAGCTACTTCCAGCAGTATAACCTCTACGGTTCTTAACGATAAAAAATCTGCATACTCTATTTGTGATCGATTATATTACGTACAATTTCAATCGTAATCATTAAAATCGCGTTTATATTTCCAGTTTGCTACACAATGATTCAATTTTCATCGCGGTTACATTGAGACAGAAAATCCGTTCATTACGATGTGCTTTGCATTTTTCACTTGCTGTAAATCGAAATTCGTATTCGCGGTGAATTTTGTGGGAAAGTTGTTGCATTACCCCGAGTATTTAAATTATTGACATGGAGAACATTGCTATCGCACATTGGAAGACTTTTGTTAACCTTTCTTTTTATTGCATATTCAATTGTTTCATAACGAATGACCCGACAGATTTTGAATAATTCCCGAACGTCAAGTTTATTCCACGGTCATATACACAACCGTGGTTTATTTTTAACGTGTGTATAAGTAAATAC
>NW_017131070.1:0-520 GCF_001652005.2 Ceratina calcarata | reverse complement strand
CAACTTGAAATATGCTTAATATTCTGAATCATTTAAGGTCGTATGAGTCTGCCAAAAGATTAAGAAATATGATAAAAAGCTAATCCAATATTTGAAGCGATGAACTTTTTGGAAAAATGATATTTATAGAGAAGTAAGGTTTATAGAACATTTTTTTTAAGTCACACAATTTCTAATATGCTAATACAATATGGTTTTTACACTTCTTAATAGGATTGTACCTAACTTTCAATTCTACAATATATACAAATCCTACGATGATTGCTTTTACTTACTTTTGATTGTACATCTTAAGGATGTTCAGGCTATACAATCCCTGCCAAAGGTGATGGAAATATAAAATTTAGCAATTTCTATGTTTTTAAAATGCAATCACTTACATTCAATGGTTAATATATGAACTACAACAATAAAGTCAACTATTGGAATGATTTTTGATGTCCGTGAAAAAGCTTTGACTATAATTTTAGGTTCGTTTTACTACAATCTCTACTAACTGTTGCACATGACTGTACTCGAT
>NW_017131069.1:0-520 GCF_001652005.2 Ceratina calcarata | reverse complement strand
GGATGGGTGGGGAGAAATGAATAACGAAGCAGGGAAATTCAGTGAAAAATGACTTTTAGAAGAGGTACAGAAGCGATGTGTAACGTCCATGATGGAAATCAAAAAAGAGGAATTAGCCCGGGAGTACAAAGCGTAAAAACGTATTCAGCGTTGGACGGCTTGAGTAAACACGGTATATTTACACACCGGATAATGGAGGACTCGGATAGTAGAAAATCGAATAATAGAATTTCGGTTAATTGAAATTCTACTTTAACGGCTGCGCGTGGCTACACCACACGATTTGAAAAATATTACCGGGAAAGGAGGGATGTGGAATAAAGGGGATCATCTGTTTCCGTCGGACATTACGAATTAACCAAATAAAAGAAAACCTAACCCAACCTAACGTAAAAAAATCTCCACTAATGAATAATTATATACATACATTAATAACGTGTTTGTGTCCTCGTTGTTTCATTTTGCATGAACAACCGTAGTCTATTAAGGTAGTAGCAGGTAAGGTAGAATGACAATGTTA
>NW_017131068.1:0-520 GCF_001652005.2 Ceratina calcarata | reverse complement strand
GAGACACCTCACTTACAAAAGGCGAAAGACGTCATCGATATTATCGAACCGCTTAAGGCTCGTGACGACTCCGGTGTAAAAGACTTTATACGCATGGTCGAACTAGCTAGATCGTTGTGTACCGACCCCGAAATTTTACTATATAAAGTCGTTGCTATACCAAAATCGTGGAGCAAGCTAAACGTAGTATAAGGCATCTGCGAATCGTGTCTTACGACGAATTATACGACGCGTTACGGACGTACGTATTCCCTGTCATACCGACCGACACCGTGCGGGAAAAATTGCGTAACGTAACACAGGGAAAAGTAGAGAGCATTCTGAATTACACTCTTCGGTTCAGGCAGCAGTTAAACGAATACCGGTATGCAATTTAGAATGAAATTGCGTCGTCAATGGTGAGGCAGGTCAGTCTCAACGCCGCGGATAAAGAGGCTACGGCTACGCGAATATATGTTCGGAACTTACGGCACGAAATCGGAGTATTAATATTTCCTAACAAACCTGGTAGTATCACAGA
>NW_017131067.1:0-520 GCF_001652005.2 Ceratina calcarata | reverse complement strand
TTTATTTGATCTCAGTTTAGATTTTTTTCACATGCTTAGATCAGTTTAGTCGTAGTGTTGTTCTCGCTGGCAGAAAGCTTGATCTATGCACAATAGAGCAGTAGCTCGATTCTCTTCATTTTATAATAGCACGAAGACGACAGAAAGAGAAATAGCGGGGGATAAGGTTAAGCTACGGCGAGATGAGAAAAAGTGAGAACGTGTGAGAAAGACAGGAACAAGGATTGGAAGGGGAACAACAGAGGTGTTTCGAAGGATTTTAGAAGTTTAGGCTAGACGAGAAAAGCACAATCACAAGACTTTCGTGTTCCACTTTTCTCGAGACTATAGGCTTGTTTCGGGACATGCTTCAACTTAAGGCCGCGTCTACCGTTCTATATTTAAATCCGCGTCATGTCGATGATATTATCGTCGCGTGTCTTCTGCTGGAACGTTTATCAGCAACTTTGATATTTCTATTTTTAGTCCGAAGTTTAGTTTAGGTAGTTGGGTTTGATTATACTCTAATCAAACTTAATAT
>NW_017131066.1:10813-13310 GCF_001652005.2 Ceratina calcarata | reverse complement strand
TCTCCCAGTCACCCTAAATAAATCTACGAATACGAATACCTAAGCCCACTAAAAAATCGCAGATCCCCTGACGTCATACAATTCGAATGAATTAATCTAAATCTTCTATCTTTCGCAAATTACCCTAAGATTCGGAATCTCAAGCAGACTAATAACGAGCTTATCAACGATATCCCGAAGAGCGTTACTTGTTGAGAGGAGTGTACGGAACGTGTCCCTTGCCACCCGCGCGTGTTACGCGACAGCTGCGATCCCATCAATCGTCCCGCACGCGGCGATGTCCCCATCTGCGAAACTGGGACAGCCTCGGAGGGGGATCGATCGACGTATTCGCGCGATTTTCGGATTTTATCGGCCAAGCACCGACGCCACGCCACACCGCCACCCGCCACTCCCCCGCACCCTCGGATCCCGCGTGTTTGTTCCACGCTCCAGGGAAATATATATCCCTCCGCGCGTAGGTACGTGTGCCACGCCGATGATAGCGGATCCGGCTACGTGAGCTGAATGAGCTCCCTGCCTGTCTTTCGAGATCAATCGTTCTACGTGAAATCCGGTTTTCGGATCCATCATTTCAAACCGACCGTTCTTTACTGCTGATGTTTCAATGTTTGTTCCCACATCATAATATAAAATATACTGCCGATAAAAACCGACGTTTATTACACAGAAATATTGAAGAATAAGTAAATCAATCGTTTTGTTTAATACTGTAAAAATTGTTNCCTCCATAGAAAATCTAAATACAATTACAATAAAACAGAAGCATTTCTAACCTCATCTTAGATCCGGCATAGAAATCCACAATCTGCTAATAAATTCGATTTAAACGAATGAGTGAAAACTGTAACTGCGGAATCCGTTTAACAGCGTCGAATAAATCCTATTGAAACTGCTATCTTTCAATAACGGTAAATGAATCGGGGCGGCCGAAATGAAACCGTAGCAGCTTATTAACCTCGACGGTAACGACTCGAACAAGAATAACACGATCGGAAAATCTCGTTATCCCGCGTTTAACGCGGCCCGATTATCCGCAGCGATTTCCTAATTTCAGGAATACGCGCGTTAAACCGTATTGGCGAGCGTCTCGAGGCTCTAATTTCGACGATACCAATTCCCGTTACAGGGGAGAACAATAAACCGGGATGGAACGCCGATACGTGCCTGCCTGCCTGCCTGGCTGCCTACCCGCCGCGAGTCGTGGCACCCCTGTCGTGATTAAACCGAACTCTCGCGGCGGTGTGTTACTTAGACTGCGGACGGGGTTTCATTAGATAATTCCGCGGAGATCATTAACCGGCGATTACGCGGCCGAACGCTGCCTATAATGCACGTACCCGTTGTCATGTTAATAATTAGCATAACAGGATTCCCGGTTTTCAATCAGCATTCAACATCAATCGGTTCTCATCAAATCTGGTAAGGTTATTTTACGTTATAGCACAACCGATTCTAATACCAGCCATGTTGAAAGAATTGCCACTATTGTTAATGGCGGAACGTTTATTCTCAAGAATAACAGAATTCTGGATTACAATTAAGGTACTTTTAGTATATAATTATATTAATTTCTAGTATTTGTTATCAATTATGTATAACAAATATATGTATAAATATTATAAATATAACAAGCATAAGTGATACAAATGTCTCTGATGTTATGTGTTATACATTTTGTGGACTGTTGAAATAGTTTTGTGTTGTGATTGATTATATCTGAAATATTTACGACGTTTTCAAGAAGATGTAAATGATTATTATATATGGATAATTATTGGATTATATATGGATAATAATCATTTTTGCAAGTGACACTGTGATTTGAATTAAGTGACAAAATATTTATTAATTTTTATACAAAAACTCTATCTGGTTTTGTATATCCTTTTGGAAGAGAGTGAGATCTCGATAAACATTGCGTCGGCGTTCCTAAAACTAATGAACAGAGCAACGCGTGATCATGCGAGCGCACTCGGCTGTAATTAGCATGCGATGGAATTCTTCCGTACATAATCCAGCTTTCCAGTCCATCCGGCAACGGATTACAACCGTGTCTATATGCATGTACATACATATGTATATGTATGTATATTGTACAGATGCGTGAGCGTCCGTTTCCCCCCCGTTGGCCATTAAATTACGCCGGGTATCGACGTTAATTCCGTTTTAATTTTTGTATCATCAGCTACGCTCATTGAGTCGCGTCGCGGCGCGCGTTCGCCTGTAATTATTCCGGGCGCCGCCGGTTTTACCGGGCTTTCATCGCGGCTCGCCCGGCTGTTAATAATTCCAAGGGGCTATCGATTTTTCGGTTATTTCCTTGCTACCGTTTCCGGTCCGGTTCATCCCGGCAAATGGTACGAAGAAACGTCGACGGAATTTTTCAATTGTCAAACAGTAATACGAATTTTGATTGAATTAATCGAATGGAAAAATTGTAGCAAAATTTCTACAACTCGATTATGGATGAATTTAAAAATTCATAGAATTCGTA
>NW_017131066.1:7868-10027 GCF_001652005.2 Ceratina calcarata | reverse complement strand
AGTGGAAGGTAGTGCAAGTGCTCTGTGCACGTGACTGCAATTCCTATTCCCATTTCTTCCACTCCAATCACATTTTATAAATTCTGATATGATGAATGAGATTATATAGATTGTCATAGATTAGATAGACGTAGAGTCTCAGATTTAATACCATCGTTATTAATTTTATTTTAATATGTACAACGAAACTTCACTTGAATTTGCAAGTTTTTCTCTGTGAAGAGAGTGCCTCATCAATCTCTGGTCTCGTACGTGGCTCTAACTAGGTAACTAGGCGTTTAGGTCGGTTTTCTTAAAACAATTAAGCACTCCAGTTACTCTCACCAGCCGCAGGATGTAAATTTCTGGTTCCTCTAAACGTCTTCCACCTAATTTCGAATTGTACATTAATTTTAAGTTGCAGCACTCCCTTGCGGCCCAAACATCTGCTCGTTTGCCTCCTACCTAAATACTGTTCCACCTCAGGTATTGCATTATACCACTTTTAGTAGACAGTCCTTCATTATAATTGCAAAACAGTATTTTTTAAAATAATTTATGTTCCTAAGTTTGATTTAAAATATCGAACAACTCCAGTCATATTTTTATCTAATATAAGAATAGATAAGATAAGAATTTTTTTTATATGATTGCAGCGTTTCTTTTAGGAATTATAATTAGGTTCATTTTTGCGGATTCAAAAATTGTGCAGGATATCGAATGAGCGGAATCTGTTTTTTGGTCAGCGGTGCGGGGATGGTTAATTTTGATGATGTCCGAAGTTTTTATTGGAAAAGTTGGACGCGGCACGAGTATTTTGTTACGAACTAATATCTGAGGTATTCGTGTAAAGCCGGGGCAGGCGCAGCCACCCATCGCGCGTCGCCGCGTCGCGTTCGAACGAACCGCACCTCCACCCCGCGCCTCTGCCCACGCGGATAAACTTTGTTTCAGAAATGATTTAGCTTTCAATTGCCTCTCGCCGCCACGCATTCGCTGTAATTTTACCAAAACGTATTAGCGCCGACCCATTCGTCGTTGGACACCACCCCTGCCGTTGTTTTATACAAAATTGAAATTGCTCGCAGATTTCAAATGTTCATCATTGAAAACTCATTAAAGAGGTAAACACGCAAATTTGAAATCGTTCAGTATGAAATTACTCAGAGATTTTTCATTTCTGTTTAAAATTGCAAATTAAAAATTCTCATCAATGCAAATTCCGGGGGTCAACAGACGAATTTTAAATTCTATAGACATTGCAACGTGAAATTATTCAGAAATTTTTCTATTCCCACGTAAAATTGTAGAATTTCTAAATGATAAAAATCCATAAAGATGTATTTCTTATGTACGTACATAGGAGTGTTAAAAACGTAGTTAATGTCCCATTGAAAAATAGCTGAAGAAAGAGAGTTCTAAAGAAGAGCTTAAGCAAGAAACGTGTTAATTACTGGGAAAGACGTCGTCGAGTCAACCGAGGAATGCTTTTGCTTCTGAAGGAGGCTACCGATGATGACAGCAGGGAGATTGGTCGGTAGAAGAAAAAAAATGCAGAATCCCACAGAAAGAAAGGGGGGAGGAGAGCGGGCGGTGTGGTGGCGTCAGGAGGGAAGAGGAGGGGTCGGGTTCTATTTGAGGATGTACGCGTCGTTAGCCGACGGTTCTCTGGTCGCCTTCTTTAAAATGCAAACCGTGCGACATAACTAACCACTTCTGGGAGGGGTGCGACGACGACGCCGTCGTCGAGGGGTGAAAGGGGACCGTGGAGAAAAATAGGTACGCGAGTTATCCGTTACGTGTATTTTTATTTAGAACGGCTCGCCAAACCGTTCCTCGTCTGACAGCGAATCCTTTACTGTCTACTATAACAGAAAACAGAATATAGTTTATTTATACTCACATAATTCAGTTTATTTTCGATTCGGTTAATTTTATTCTCGTTTATGGAATTTCGTTCCTCCATTTTACAAAGAAATAATAATTGCTTTTATATTACGTAATTATGTTTCAAGTAACGAATTGTTATACAAAATAAATAAACTAAATAAAGTCATAAAAGTATTAAAACAGATTTTCAATAATTTGTAATCTTTCTACAATTTTGTTATATTTATATTAAAATTCCTGCAATCATTTGTCATAGCAAATATTCAGAATCAATAAATTAAATCCAGTCT
>NW_017131066.1:5589-6085 GCF_001652005.2 Ceratina calcarata | reverse complement strand
GTGCTATAGTCCTCAGAATAGATCAAATTCGAATGGTTCAATTTACTAGGGAATTTTGACGAATGTTTTATTCACCGACGTACAAACTGTTTTATTTGTCCCGACAAACTTTTTCCCAGGACACGATGCACTTCCAATCGGTTACATGGTCCCCTCCCCCCCACTTCAACGTGGATCCACACCGTTGACCTAAATCCAGCGAGATCTGAGACCACTAGCTGCTAGCTACCTTCACCAATTTCTTCGCTTCCGGTACGAACGATGGCGACCGTTACTCCGAATTTATTCGTATTACAGTTTTCTATGTTTGAATCCAGAATCCTATTTAGGATATAGGAGAGCAAAGAACTTCCTGGATTAGAGAACATCTCAGTCTGTCTTCAATCAACGTAGCTCCATTTCGCTTTTGACGAGATGTAAAAAGAAATTACTAAATTAATGAGGCTAATGTTATTTAAGGTTATTAATATTTATTAGGAATTATAAAATAGAATAA
>NW_017131066.1:2686-3603 GCF_001652005.2 Ceratina calcarata | reverse complement strand
GGAGGGTTTAATACCCCGTCAGGTTTCAAGAGAGGCCCTCGCGGGTCCGGTTAATCCGTAGTCAGCTGCCGGAAAGGAATGGAAGCCATTTCGGTAGGCCGTGACTGATATCCGCCACCTGGCAATATTTCAACCGTCCCAACCCCCCCCCCCCGGCTCGCGCGTCCAAGGGGTTGAGTAAGAACGGGAGTGGATATATCCACCTCTTTGTCCGTTGGTAATGGCGGAACCCGACGATTCCGCCACCGGGCAATTAGAGACGATCTTCAGGGTTCTAGCCGGGGAGGCTACGTTGCTGGGGATCGCGTTGAATTGGCCTTGGGAAAAAGTCTGGGACAGAGAGAAAGAGAGAGCGAGAGAGAGAGAGAGAGTGGCCACTGAGGGAATGAGCTGTTTGCGTCTGCGAGGTTCGGCTGGCTACAGTCTGTCGACTGTCTGCGTTTCAGCTGCTGAATAGCCAAATCCTCTCTCCTCTCCTTATTACATATATTTTTCAGAATTCTTCTATTTATCAATTTTAATCTTCAGTTTCATACGAAATTATTTAAATTACACCTCTATTGAAATTTTCTAATAGGAGTTTTGCCTGGAGTTGTTGGAATATTAGAAATTGAACGGTATATCATAGACTTGGTTGTAACACGTAACATTTATTGTAAGCGTAATACAGAAAGCTGCGAGGATCCCCTATGCCAGTGTACATTTATTCTCGATGGCGTCCCTTTGCCGGAAATTGAAAGTGCTTAAACGCGGATATACAGCTAGCCGAACTTAAGTACGCGACGGGAACGTGCGAGCTGGCTGCCGAAGCTACTTATAGGATACCCCAGAAATACGAGTTGGATTTTCGCTTACGGGTCGAAATTATTTTACACCCCACCTTCTTCTGAAACATCAATACTTCTTATATTGCAGAA
>NW_017131066.1:0-819 GCF_001652005.2 Ceratina calcarata | reverse complement strand
ACAAAAATTCTCCAATTTCAACATTTAATTAAATATCACTCAATTATGAAATTTAGGAATTTCCTAACATAATTGTACAAACTTTTTATATTCCAATTTCTTTATATAAAAAACAGCAATACAAAAATCTTGCATATTTCAAATCGTAACATCAATAGTTAAAATATATATATAATCAATTTTATAAACAATCATAATCTTCCATGATTTAATACGACAATTTTAATAAACCAATATTTAAAAAAATCTAAGAGGTTGCCACGAGGGTGGGTGAAATTTTTAGGGTCGATATTTCATCAGAACTAAACGCATATTCGAAGGGGCGAAGGGAAAGAGTTTTTCGGACGGGTGTATGGCAGGCAAGTTTGTTTACGAGACCGCAAGATATTACGTCCAAGAATCAACTCCGTTTCCCGCGGTACCAAGAAAACATATGTCGATCCAGCGGCCCCTCTGCGCTACCCTTGTGTACGGACAGGATATTTCCGTCTTCTCTACCGAATATCGTATCCCTCCAGCTACCTAGGATTTATCCTGCCCGCCACGTGTGTATGCATCGAACCCTCCACCCACGCTGTGTGCGTTCGCCGTCGATTCGGACAGGCTGCGCGATATCACGCCCTCAGGAAACAATATATACCGAGTGAACCGTGTGAAATATCACTTGGATAAATCCTCACAATGCTGTTTCAATAAAGATTTAAATTACACATTAGAAATCGTTACTAAGATTTTTCATCAATTATATAAAATTTAATAAATCAATTCGCGTTATGCACTGCCAATCAATATTTTATAGAAGGTTTTTATTTAATTACT
>NW_017131065.1:0-520 GCF_001652005.2 Ceratina calcarata | reverse complement strand
ATAGATACACCCTATTGATGAAAAATATGTGTTTAATACTTCACTGCATAATTTTCCCATACCAAACCACGTACGTGCATTGCATCCAATTTCTTATCTCCGAAATTATACGTATTTGCAAATTTTTGACGTCGTTACTGATAAACCGCATTTGTCAGCGTCGAAATTCGACGAACGAATATTAATGGTAGTCGGTCAGAACGGAACGGACAATTGCTTTTATTCAGAAGTGAAGTTGAAGAATGTGCTTTTTACATTTCTTTCCTCATAAAATACACGCATCACTAATTCACTGGTTCTTTCAATGCTTTTCCAATCGTGAAATATGTATCGTCTTTCATCTTTATACTCCACGGAGAAGAATAATAGGAATTCAGAGATATAAAAACTGTTAAAATAGTACAATATCATTATTGTACTAAATTCTACCGTGAATAACTATAGCTCGATAAAACAAATAATGCACTCAAGTTGAAGATTGTGTAGGAGTGCAAAAATTATACCTATTTGCAAAATTTTC
>NW_017131064.1:0-520 GCF_001652005.2 Ceratina calcarata | reverse complement strand
ACGAGAGGCGTGTTTACGAAGTCGCGCTCCGTGCGAGGTGCCCAAAAAAGTCACCTCGCTCGAACGAAGCGTCTCGATCTCGATCTTTCTCTCCGTCCATCGAATTTTTTATTTTCTTGTATATCGAACGCACATTGAAACAATTCGAACGCCGGCGCGTGTGTGAACGCACACGGACCACCTTTTCTCGTTTCCTTTTTTTTCTTCTTTCGGATTCTCGACGGATTCCGACTTCCATGGCCACCGACCTGCTTTCTTAAGCAACCGACGGGAGCGCGTATGATTCTCCCTAAGGCGGTCGTTTGAGGTGTCGGACCAGTGAGAACTGGCACTAGGATCCGAGACCAGCCTTCGAATCATACGTCTCTCGTGTTGCTGACGTGTCGGGCCGACTAAGCCGGCCTAGTGTCCGAAACGCAAGAGACGCTCCCAGGAGACGAGTGGACTTCCTGCAATTTGACTGCACTTTATAGCGTAGTCCGGTAGGGTTGTGAAGCTTGCTCCAGCCATAAGGAGGAGT
>NW_017131063.1:0-521 GCF_001652005.2 Ceratina calcarata | reverse complement strand
TTCTGCCATTCTTCCATGACGGATATAGTCGTCAAACACACTTAACTGGTTAATTTTAATTGCTAGAAATCGTCGTTTCTTTTTCTACCGACGAGTTGGAACGGTGAAAACAGTTGGTGTTTATAAAAGCGTGTACGAGTTTTGATACGCAAATTTTCTTTGAATCTGCTATACGTAATTACAAACGAAAAGAATTCGGGTTATAACGAGTTTCCGGGAACCCTCGCGCGGATTCTCGGAGGAATGGAAGCCCAATACGCGCGGCGGACAGGCAGAAAAGGGCGAACGATACCAGCTTTGATCAGCGACCGTTCCGCAATTATGTACCCTTTAATTACTGTATTTGGCCGGCTACGTTTCAACCAGCCAATTTCCAGGACGCTGTCCTTCGTGCAACGTTGTTTCCACCTCTTTCGGTTCGACAAACGATCCGTCGAATATTCCCCCGAAAGCCTGGCTTCGGTTTATCCCGTGTTTTTCGTCGGACTTTTCACGCAGTTCTTTTCTAAACCCCGTTATTT
>NW_017131062.1:0-521 GCF_001652005.2 Ceratina calcarata | reverse complement strand
GTTAACAACGAAACCGTCAAGTTTTAATAATGTATAACATTCAATCTGCTCGAAAGGCATCTTTCAAGATCAATCCCATTCTCCTGTTGACATCTATTTCATATCAATTGGATGTTCTTAGTCTATTACGTTGAACAAATGTCACAAGTAACTTCTCTATCTTTCCCATTTCCCGGAATTCCTCTTTCACATCTCCAATAAATTGAAATTCAGTACCTCATCACCTACAATAATTAAAAGTTCCATTAACATGTCAATAGTCAACATCGAGTTTTTCCACATCAATCCCAATTCCTTGCCATCGTTAACAGCAAGATCATCAACTATTAAAATGCTCCCCGTTCAATCTGCTCAAGCAGCATCTTTCAAAAACAATCATATTCTTCTGTCATCATCTATATCTGGTAGATCAAATGTTTCTAATCCATTTCGTTGAACAAATGTCACGAGCAACTTCCCTATTTTCCCATTTCCCAGGAATTCCTCTCTCTCATCTCCAATTAATAGAAATTCATTGTCTT
>NW_017131061.1:0-521 GCF_001652005.2 Ceratina calcarata | reverse complement strand
ATTGACAGAGAAAGTATTCTTTCCATTACTTCAATAATTGCTATGAATTTATTTAAAGAAGTTTCTCAGCAATCAGAGTCGTACGGAGCTTTCCTTGTCTCGTTTAAATTGAAATCGAGATTGATACAATTCCCCCGACATCAGAAACACGTCGCATCCCCGATACTTAAATCGTTTCCTCTGTCCGTGTCGTGATGCTTCTTTAATTCGATTTTCACAAGGAAAGACAACAGGAAACGCTGCGCTGCAATCTTCTCGACGTGAGTTTTGTTTTTCCCCGATATCTGATTCGTTCGGATATTGAATTTCCAACAACCTCGCACCACCCTCACCTGCAAACGGCACGCTAGGGTGATGTTACAATGAAATATGCTCACCTCTTCTGTCCCGGCGCGATGCGTGCTCTTTTCGTATTTTTCACCCCTGAGAGCGAAGTTCGTGAAGAAGTCAATGATACCTAGACGGTTGTAATTCGGTTAAACTACGATTGCTCAATTTGGCAATATCAATAGTACCTATAT
>NW_017131060.1:0-521 GCF_001652005.2 Ceratina calcarata | reverse complement strand
GTCAATTCCAGGCTTATATTTTTCAAGCTAAAACAGATGCTATGGTATTTGTACATACAGACGGCTTACTGGATTCCGGACTCGCTTCGCATACATAAGAAGTGTTACACGTTCTCTCTCTCTCTCTCACTCTATCTATCTATCTATCTATCTATCTTTCATGCGTCGCTGCTACTTGGAGCTACGTATGTTCTACGTATGCGTACGAAGTGGATCCGGAACTCCTTGAGTCAACCATTGAATTCCAAGTGTAGTAAAGGATAGCGATTGAAAAAGAAAGAGCGATTGAGCGACAATAATTTAACTACATTGTGTAACTGCGGAGTAATGTACACACCGATCGCTAGCGTTTCGAGAAGATTCAATGATGAAAAACAAAGAGAAATGAGACAAACATCGAAATGAAAAAATTATAAAACTATTAATGCGTTAATTCATATGTGACATCATTTTAATTTAGCTATAGGAAATACACTAAATATGCCGACTCGTTGGTGCGTCCGAACGAAAAATGTCTCGAC
>NW_017131059.1:0-521 GCF_001652005.2 Ceratina calcarata | reverse complement strand
ATTTTTAGCATGCTATATTTCAAAAACGAATTATAATTCGGCCATGTAAATACATCTATAATTATATACATTACATATGTACAAATTTTTAAGCCTCTTAAATTTCGTTCATAAGATATAATAATTAACATTTAATTACAAAAAATGCGAACCTCTATACCTCTTATCTAATTACATAAAATTTGTTTAAACAAATCTTATTCAAGTACTAAACGATAATAGGACTTGAAATTTATATTGTTTTATAAAACCTTGATTTAATTGTATCAGAAATTGACGACGATCGCATTTCTTAACTTTCTTATCTGGATTTGTAATTAACATTTGATTAAGTTAAATATTTGTATGAGATAAAAATATGCTGAAAATTTGATAAAAATTAGTTATCATAGTTATGAGCTGTAATTAGGTAAATGTTGGTTCACACATTTGTGCTCTTTGTGGTATGTACGAAAAATTCATTACACATATAAGAACTCCTTCTTCTTAATTAAATAGTTTTACATGGAACTTACCAAAAA
>NW_017131058.1:0-521 GCF_001652005.2 Ceratina calcarata | reverse complement strand
TCGGATATGCAAATGAAATTTTATTGAACAAGTTTATAAATTATTTTTTAACGTTATTCTCGTTGTCTGTTATTAATAAAATGGTATAAAAATACCCGTGAACCGTTTGAAACGGATCGCATGTCCTGCGGTCTGTTCATCAATCTCTTTAATTGTCAGCCGGGCTCGTTTTAAGAAACAGGGCCAGGCAGGGAAACGTGCATCATTCGGCGGATAAGAGAATTGACTAGGTCGCGTCACGAAACCGAACGATACGTATCGACGTTTATTGAATAATAAAACCGTACCCATTTTAATCTCGGCCATTATCGCAACTACGGGAAGTCGTTAAACGCCGCGCTACGGCCAGTACGCATGTACTGCGCGCGCGATCCCCTGCACTCCCGACACCCGTATTTTTAGACCTCGAGCCTCGCCTGCTAAAAATTCTTTTTTAATAAAAAACTGGAAAGCTACGACGAAACGTGTTTTAATAATAGAAATACAAAACCAATGAGAATGACTCACTTTTGAATGAACTG
>NW_017131057.1:0-521 GCF_001652005.2 Ceratina calcarata | reverse complement strand
CAATTGTACCTGTAACGATAATATGGCGTATATAATAGATTAAAATATTTTCATTACGTTCAATTTACATTAATAATTCCCACAGTGAAAACATTTATCTCGTACCAATGTTTAATCGTAATTAACTGCAACGAATAAATAAATACAAACGATAAAATAAATAATTTAAGATAATATTTAATAAGAGCATTTTTATATTCAACAATTCCGATTAATTGTATGATTTACTGCATCCTCTTCCTCGAACCTTTAGCATCGTAATTAATTACCCACTGGTAAACAATAACCAACCAATCTCAAAATACAGGGTGTCCCAGAAAAAGTATTAGCCGATAAACCGTTAATAATTCATAAACCATTCCTCACTTTGCATTTTGCGAAAGGAAATTATTGTTCAGAAATACCTACAGACTGACCCCTCTTCGAGTCTAAGGCCCAAACTTTGTAATCGTTTTTCAGTTCTTACTTCTCAGTTCTCAACTGCTTGTTAAATATCTATGTATATGTTTCGTGATACATGA
>NW_017131056.1:0-521 GCF_001652005.2 Ceratina calcarata | reverse complement strand
GATATAATATATTTAAATTTTATGTTAATATATTTATTGAAATAGAATTTGTTGGAAAATATTTTTAATTTTTGATAATTTACTTTCTGTGATCATGAAAGTCTACCTTACGGATCATCTTCTTTTATTTATGAAAATTGGTTCTTTTTGTAGAGAATCCAGTTTCGTATACAAAGAAGGCGAAACACCGGCGTCTCATAAACTTAGCATAATCGAGACGATAGTGCACGAGGTGGCACATCAGTGGTTCGGCAATGTGGTCAGTCCGACTTGGTGGACTCATCTTTGGCTGAACGAAGGTTTCGCGTCGTTTTTCCATCATTACATCATGGACAAGGTCAGTCAATCATTAAATTTATTGTAGAGGCAGAATCATGTGCAAAATTTTTAATTATTAGTCTTTTATAACAAATAACTCATAATTGCCTTTCATTTGAAATCGGTACTTATTTTTTCCACGTATAGTCATGAATTCCCTTCATTTTCAGGTTTTGAAAATCATTTTGTACTAATTATTTTTT
>NW_017131055.1:11817-13595 GCF_001652005.2 Ceratina calcarata | reverse complement strand
ATGGGTGACGATCTCAATGTCAAAGCCATCAGAAAATTTGATGGAACAAATTTTCAAGTGTGGAAATTTCAAATTAATCAAGTGCTAATTGCTGCGGAATTAAAAGATGTGGTTACCGGAGCAGAAACTCGACCTGAAATAGGTGAAGCGGAGCAAAAGAAATGGGACAAGAAAAACGCTAGCGCGATGGTTTTATTGTCAGGCACTATGACTGACGAGCAAGTGGAGTTTTTTATTACGTGCGATACTGCGAACAAAATGTGGGAGAAACTAAGTCTAATCCATGAAGAACGTTCCGAGTCGAATAAGCTTGTGATGTACCAAAAGTTCCATCAGTGCCAAATGGAAATAAATGAACCCGTGATCGCGTATATGACTCGACTCCAAAACCTTGTTCGACAATTAAAAGACATAAACGAATTCGTGTCGGATACCGCTGTGATGGCGAAAATCTTGGGTGGTCTCCCGGAAAAGTTTAGATCCTTCAAGTCGGCATGGGACAGTGTTGAGCCAAACCGACAGACGCTGAAAAATCTACAGGAGAGGCTTCTCAAAGAGGAAAAGCAATTCAATCAAGAAGAAGGGACCATTGGCGCGTTTTCGTCGATGAACGTTAGGCCGTATAAGCAGAGCAGGCAAGTAAATAGTATCAATAACATCAAAGTAAGAAATTCGAATCAAGGACAAATCGAATGCTACAACTGCCATAAGAAAGGGCACTTCGCTCGAAATTGTCGAAAGAAAATTCGAGAAGTTAAATATCAACAACATGCTCTGAACAAGTCGGCTGATTCGTCTCAGGGTCGGTCTCTTGAAAGTCAACCTCGATTCGTTGGAGCACTTGTTGCGACAACAAATTCGAAAACGTATGTCGAAGCCAACGCTATCTCCGGTGTAGATAATAATAATAATTTGTCCATCATAGATGTAAGAGATATATGGCTCACTGACAGTGGCGCTACATGCCACATGTCTTTTCGCCGCGAATGGTTTACGGATTACAAGCAGATAAACAAAGTCAGAGTTAGTCTGGGAGACGATTCCTCTGTTGACGCCATTGGTTTTGGTAAAATTTTAATCAAAAGACAGGTGCGCGGAAAATGGCTGGACGGATGGCTTGACGACGTCCTACATGTACCGGCACTCGGACGAAATCTTTTTTCCACAAACGTATCAACGTCGAAAGGTCTGCGGGTGGTGTTCGAAGGAGATTTTGTGGAAATTGCTCATGGTCAGACTGGTGAAATTGTGGCTGAGGGCAGAAAATACGCCACAAACATTTGCAAAATGTTTTTTAAAGTTGTGACTCCTGAAGCGAACATCGGGGATTGCAGTATGCAGACATTACATAAAACTTTAGGCCATGTAAACAATGAAGTATTGAGGAAGATGGTCAAGACTCAAGCTGTTCAAGGAGTGAAGCAGATCAAAGACAAGAAATTCTTTTGCGAAGGATGCCAGCATGGAAAGATGCACCGCATGCCAAGCAGAAAGGTAGCAGAAAACGAGATTAGCTACGGTATAGGTGAGTGCATACACACCGATTTATGTGGGCCAATGTCTGTGTCACTTGGCGGAGCAAGATTCTTTTTGTTGCTCAAAGACAGAGCGTCTGGATATCGCTATGTTTATTTTTTGAAGCATAAAAATGATGCACTTACTCGTTTTAAGGAATTTTATACCATGATGTCCAATGTATTCAATAGAAAAGTTAAGAGGTTGAGATGCGACAACGGATTGGAATTTTGTAGTGGAGCATTCAAGAGGATTTTCTAGCT
>NW_017131055.1:0-10992 GCF_001652005.2 Ceratina calcarata | reverse complement strand
TGAAAAACAATCGGTTCCTTTCGGAGACGTTTAATGTTAGAGTGCAAGAACGACAGTGTAAGTGTTTGAAAATTTTTAAGTGAAGAGTGACAGTGGTGTAATGAAAGTGCATTTGTGTATAAAAATCAATCGGCTGCTTTCAAAGACGTTTATTGATAGGACGTAGGAGCAACAATCTTAGTGTGTTAAAATTTTTAAGAGTGACAATGATCGTGCGGTGGATTGCGGGGTTCCTTCCCTGAACAGAAGATCAGCTGTGGCCTACCTGCGAGCGGCAAAGACGCTGACCCATTGACCGTGGCCCATCGTTAGCAGGTGCACTTGCGAATGAATGGGTAAGTCTAAATCTCTACAGTTTTTACATTTCCTTTTTAATTCAATATTCCCTGCGACTTGTTAATTCCTCATTTATCCTATCATCATTCATCAATTATCAACAATCTATCTCATCCATTCCACGTGAATAACGATTAAGTGTATTAATTGTTATTCATAATAACAAACGAACAACAATTTCCTTGCATTGTTATTAATGTAGTTTGTTATTCGTCATTTTCTTAAAACGCTTCGTTCCGAGCGGAGCGCTTGTTCAAACGCGAGAAAAGTCGCCCGGCTGTCTCCGAGCCAGCGCTCCCGAAACGGAGACCGCCTCAACCGAGCGCTCTGATTGGTCCGTGTTTTTTGTTAATAACTCGGTAACCAAGCCCCATTTCGTATTTTACCAAAGGAAATTGTTGTTCACAATGCTCCTCCCCATCTGCCATTTTCGGATCTAACAATCTTTCCGGAACACCCTGTATGGCTCACTGACAGTGGCGCTACATGCCACATGTCTTTTCGCCGCGAATGGTTTACGGATTACAAGCAGATAAACAAAGTCAGAGTTAGTCTGGGAGACGATTCCTCTGTTGACGCCATTGGTTTTGGTAAAATTTTAATCAAAAGACAGGTGCGCGGAAAATGGCTGGACGGATGGCTTGACGACGTCCTACATGTACCGGCACTCGGACGAAATCTTTTTTCCACAAACGTATCAACGTCGAAAGGTCTGCGGGTGGTGTTCGAAGGAGATTTTGTGGAAATTGCTCATGGTCAGACTGGTGAAATTGTGGCTGAGGGCAGAAAATACGCCACAAACATTTGCAAAATGTTTTTTAAAGTTGTGACTCCTGAAGCGAACATCGGGGATTGCAGTATGCAGACATTACATAAAACTTTAGGCCATGTAAACAATGAAGTATTGAGGAAGATGGTCAAGACTCAAGCTGTTCAAGGAGTGAAGCAGATCAAAGACAAGAAATTCTTTTGCGAAGGATGCCAGCATGGAAAGATGCACCGCATGCCAAGCAGAAAGGTAGCAGAAAACGAGATTAGCTACGGTATAGGTGAGTGCATACACACCGATTTATGTGGGCCAATGTCTGTGTCACTTGGCGGAGCAAGATTCTTTTTGTTGCTCAAAGACAGAGCGTCTGGATATCGCTATGTTTATTTTTTGAAGCATAAAAATGATGCACTTACTCGTTTTAAGGAATTTTATACCATGATGTCCAATGTATTCAATAGAAAAGTTAAGAGGTTGAGATGCGACAACGGATTGGAATTTTGTAGTGGAGCATTCAAGGATTTTCTAGCTGGCCAAGGAGTTCAGTTATGCACGTCTGCCCCGTATTGTCCAGAACAAAACGGTAGGATAGAACGAGACAATCGTACAGTTATTGAGGCTGCAAGAAGCATGCTGCACGATAGAAATCTTCCGAAGCACCTATGGGCAGAGGCCGTCAACACTGCTGTCTATGCCCTAAATAGGACTCTTTCTACAAACAATCCAGTCCGTACGCCATATGAAATGTGGCATGGTAAGAAACCCAGCATAAGTCATATGTTGCCTTTTGGCACCCCAGCCTTCGTTCATGTACCAAACATCCATCGAACAAAATTCGATTCAAAAGCAAGTCCGGGATTCCTTGTTGGCTATCAGGATGATTGTCATAATTATCGGTTGTACGATGCAGCTAGACAAAAGATAATTGTATCCCGTGATGTCGAGTTCAATTGTTGGGAATTGGATGATCAGGTAGAGGTCACTATAAAGGCTGACATTGGACGAAAGATGGAAATCAAGGATAACCGAACATTTGAAGGCGAGCAGCACAGTCCAGAGAAAATGAAAGTTGATGACGCCCCAGCTGTTATAGAGGAGCTGTTGTCAGACAAGGGGAATATGCCATCGCAATTACCACCTGGCTCTCTCGAAAAGAAAAGAAGGAGAAAGAGAAAAATTTGCGATATTAGTGTTTCAGGACCAACCTTGAGATCCAGATCTGCAATCAAGAAGCCTAGATGGTACGAGGCAAATCAGGCGGAAGCAACCAACGTCCAAACTATAGAGCCTATATCACTCGAGGAAGCCCTAAACTGTGCAGACAGCGAGGAATGGAGAAAGGCTATAAAGGAGGAGTTCTTGTCTCACGAAAAGAACAAGACCTGGGAAGTGGTGGACAGACCAGTAGGAGTAGATTTGCTCGACACAAAATGGGTTTTTAGGTTGCAACTGGATTCATCAGGCAAAATCAAACGGTATAAGGCCAGATTGTGTGCCCGGGGTTTTAGACAGCGTCAAGGCATTGATTTTGAGGAAACCTTTTCCCCTGTGGTAAAATACGAGTCTCTGCGGACTTTGTTCGCTATAGCAGCTCATCAAGATTTTGAAATGATTCAATTCGACATAAAGACAGCTTTCCTCTATGGTATACTTGAAGAAGAGATATACACGCAGATTCCTGCAGGACTTGAAGTTGAAGACAAGGAAAATAAGGTGTGCCGCCTAAAGAAGTCGCTTTATGGACTAAAACAAGCATCAAGATGTTGGAACAAAAAGTTTAGCGCCTTTCTTGAGAATTTTGGTTTTACAAAATGTGAATCGGAGTGGTCCATATTTGTATGCAAAAGTAAGTCTTTGTATTTAGCTCTTTTTGTAGATGACGGCATGATCTTTTGTACCGAGACGAGTGAGATGGAGCGGGTTGTAAATGCATTGAAACAAGAATTTGATGTAAAGGTCGGGAAAGCTGATATGTTCGTGGGTATACAGATTATCAGAGATAGACCAAACAGGAGAATTTTCTTGCACCAGAGTGCTTATGCTAAGCGTGTTGTTGCGAAGTTCAATATGAGTGACGCCGTCCCACTTAGCATACCAGCTGACCCGAACACAGTTTTGCGTGAGGCTGAAAATCAAAATACTATGAATGTGCCTTACAGAGAGGCAATCGGATCTCTCATGTTTTTAACAATTGTAACTCGACCCGACTTATCTTATATTGTTAATTTTCTTAGCCGATTTTGTCACAGTTATGACAAGACTCATTGGAGCGCTTTGAAACGTGTTTTACGATATCTAAAAGAAACTTGTGATTACGGTATAGAATACAAATTCAATGAAAACGACAATCTAGATGTACACGCATATTCAGATGCAGATTTCGCTGGCGATGTAGATACTCGAAAATCAACTAGCGGATGTGTAATAAGTTTGGTTTCAGGTCCGATTATTTGGTTTTCCAGAAAGCAAGATTTAACAGCGCAAAGTACAACTGAAGCTGAATATATCGCTGCAAGCACGGTTGCGCGTGAGATCGTTTGGATCCGCCGATTGTTGAGTGAAATTGGTTTTCTATATGATAAACCTGTAAAGTTGTACGTTGACAACAAAAGCGCGATTCAACTAGCGAAATTTCCTTCTTCTTTAAGGAGCACGAAACATATAGAAACCAAATTTCATTTCATCAGATAAGAAGTTCAGTAACGATTAAACTATAATCGATAATTTAATTAAACTATTGCTGAACTGATAATTAACATTCGGTCGTTAATTGAGGTCTCTTCTGATTAAGAATCGAATCTTAGTCTTAGTCTTAGTCTTAGTGTAATTATCACTCATTTCCTCGTCTGTAGTTTCCGTTAACGATCATTCTATGTTGCAAAGCACCAGTTCTCTGAAGTTAAACAGCATTGGGCGCGGATTCTGAGCGCAGCGGTCGAAGTGGAAGGACGTGTGCCTCCGCTCCGCATGAGTTAACCTTTGTATTCAGAGTGTTCTTTTTTGCGTTCTCTTTCGCAATATTTAACAATAAACTTTTTCATCAGTATCGTGTTATGACACAATTGTGGGTAGTGTAAGTGTGGAGTGTCGCGTATCTGTACTTGACTCGTCTGTGCACAATTAACTCCGCAAATTCAGTGAAGATCGATAGTGCGGCCCACATGGCTCTGTGCAATGAGGAAAGTTCGGGCATTCCCTGCCCAAAGAGAGTGCAGCTTGCGCCTGTATTACATTTAACTAATTCAAATTGAATCGGTGGTATGGATGCCACCAACCATAAGGAGGCAGCGGAAGATATTTTGGCCGATATGGAGGACGAATGCAGCGGGATAATCCAGTCATCGCAGCCTATCCAAGAAACATCCAGGCAGAGAAGAGTTACAATTCCGCCTGGCCGCCTATTAGAAATGGCTCGAAGAAATAATAATTCTACCACATTGGAAAAGTTATTTAGAAGTGCCAAAAAGGAGCTAAAGAGATTCGATGCCTCAATAGGAAATGCTGCAATTGCCAGTGGGGCTAAAGAGCGGCCGTTTTCCCAACCAGTTGGAGGAATCTCAGAAGATTCGAATACCGATATGAGCAACATCCAAGGGGAGCAATGGATATCTCCTAAAAGGTTCGTTAGTGGGAAATTCTTTGAGAGGAGTCAACCGTATGCAGTTGTACAGGACAACCGCTATACCGTACTTGATAGCCAGCACGAGGCAGAGCGTGACTCATCTGAGCAGGTATTTGAATTTTCGCGACCGTTTAGCAGGACAGTGATTGGCCGCCCGCAAACAAGTTCGAGCAGGCTTTCTGACTCGCAACAGCGGTTGCCGCATGGACCCCTGCGGGCGCCCGGGAGGAACCGGGGAACGAGTAGCATGGCTCCATTGGCGCCGAAAGCTGCCAGATTGACTCCAGGGACCAGTGGCGGAGGAACGTCATACAACGACATGTTTTCGCGACCCACAACAATTAGAACGGTACAGAGTAATGCCAAGCGTAACAAACCGCCCCCTACATTCGCCTCCGCAGTTGCCCTTGAAAAATTGATATTTGAGCTTAAGAAGCTGTAATTAAACAAAACTGACTTTTACGTAAAACAGACTAATATTGATAATCAGGTCATTTATACGAGTGATATTGACATTTATAAAAAGGTTTTAGACGGTTTAAGGTTCCTTAACATTAAGTTCTTCATATATACGCCCAAAGACCTTAGGTATAAGAATTTAGTTTTAAAAGATATTCATGGCAACTTTTCAGAAGAGGACATTAAGACTGAGATTATTGATTTAAGTATTCCTGATGTAAATATGGTTAAAGTTTCCAAAATTTATCTTAGCAAAACTAACAAGGATTCCTACAATTTCTTAGTTCAGCTTACTAGCGATAGTATCATTCAGAATCTTGTCAAGGTTAAAACCCTAGCATACCAAAGGATAAAATGGGAACCTCTACGTAAACGCGACATATTCCAATGTAAAAACTGTCAGCGACTCGGACATTCGAGCGAGAATTGTTCAATGGGTTTTAGATGCGTTAAATGTAACGTTAACCATAAACCTGGTGAATGCGCCCTACCCAAGGACACTAAAGACAAGAGCATTTTGTATTGCGTTAACTGTGAAGAGTTCGGACACCCCGCTTCCTATAGGGGCTGTCCACTCTTCAGGTTTGCTAGAGACCTAAATGCAGCTAAGAGCAACCAAGCACAGATCACCAATAATATTAGACTTAATAGGATAAGCGTGAATAATGTAAGAAGCAACAGCGCGAACAATATTAGTAGGGATAGTGTTAAGCAGTCAACTTCGGTACCAGCGCAGCTTGCGCATGGCCACCGGGGCAGTGATAATGTATGGATGCGTGAATTCAAACCAACTATTTCGTCAGTACCGCAAGGTGGAATTGACTTCAACGCACTACTAGCTGACCTTAAATCTCAAATCATTAGTTCTATCCACTCCCAATTAAAGAGCCTTTTCGAAATCGTTAATACAAACTCAGATAGGATTAACCTAAATCTATAAGGCGTTGGAATCTAACAATGGATCCTATAATTAACTCCCCACTTAACTCCTCCAATAGCCAAGTATCTACGGATTCAGTTACGATTCTCAAGATTTCATCTATTAACGTAAATTCCCTTATCGCATTGAATAGACGCACTGACCTTTATAATTTTGTAAGAACCAACAAATTTGATATCGTTTTATTATGCGAAACGAAACTAAGCCGTCGTTATAAAATTCAGTTTGCCGAATACGACCTTATACGAACAGATAGACCGAATAGCCGGAAAGGTGGCGGAACCGCCATCCTAATTACGAATAGTATCCCGTATGATATTACCTATAGCCCTTCTTCAAAGAATAACGAAATAATTGAATATACCATCGTTAATATTAAACAAGGTAGTGCCAACCTCTATTTAGTCGCTCTTTACGCCAACAACAAAGATATTAGAGCTTTCACAAACGAACTCACGCACTTGTTCAGTAAACTCAGGCTTTTGTATCGTTTGATTTCGAAAATTTTTGTAATGGTATTGTACATAAGACGTCAGCACCATACCATCCCGAGACTAATGGTGCAGCGGAAAATGCCGTTGGAATTGTTAAGCGAGGATTAACTAAAATGTTAAACAATACGAGAAATGATAAGGATATCAATACGCTATTAAGTAGATATTTATTAAGCTATAGGCATGCAATACATTCCAGTACTGGCGAATCACCAGCAACATTGATGTTGAATAGACGTGTGCGTACTAGACTAGACATGTTAAGACCAAATAATCAGACCAGTAGAGCACGGGATAACATTGTCAAATACTATAGAGGTAAAGAAACGCGTCATTTTAGCGTAGGAGATAAAGTTTATGCGCGCGATTACCGGCGAGTTAACAAGAAAGACTGGGTAGAGGCTGTAATCGTAGGCATTGAAGGCAGCAAAGTCTACTTATGTAAAGTTGATGCTCGAATAGTTTGGAGAAGGCATCTCCATCAGATCAAGCCACGCCAGGCGGAGCGCACGGACAAATCTAAAGTATTTTTGCCTAGAGAATCAGCTATAGATAGTCTATTGGCTTTAGTGGCGATGAATAGTCGTGATGTTATGGACAACAGCGAAAAGAGTGTTCACGAGGAGGTGGAGAATGGATCGAATATGGAGGAAAAGTCTTCACCATCGCAAGATGAGACGTCGAAGGAGGGAGGAGAGAATAGTATTCCACGACCAGAAGTAATTTCCAACGAAGCAACCACGGATATTATTTTGCGGGATTCACCGGTTTTGGGTAACTGTAAAAGGGGCCGACACAAAGGAAATACTAAAGACAAGGAAGAACTGAACGCTGAAAGAAGAGTTAGACCACGTAGGAATACCAAACCTCCAGAACGATATGGTTTCCCACTTAGTGCGGAGGGGTGTGAGATATCGGCGCCACCTAGAACGATCGAGTTTGAGGCAGAACCTTCCTGAAGGTCTCAGAACGTGCTCGGCACCGCATGCAGATTGAAGTCACATTTATTCGCAAGTTATAGTTTCAGTTCTGCACTTTTGTATGGAAGCATTTCATAAAATAAATTGGCATTGACATTTATCAAGTGTAAATATTCGCTCCACTACACCACACTTATCCAAAAACTACAATATTAATATACCGAGTGACAGGAACCTTACAAACGATGAAATCTGTGGCTACCTCTCTCAATTGCAAGAAACAATAGTAAATGGTATCGATAGTGTTGTCCCGAAATTTCAACCCAGGAATAATATGCTTTACTATGTCAGCAGAAAAATTTCGTCACTGCACAAGAACAAATCATTTCTAATTTCTACCCTCAACAAATTGTACCAGCTTGACAGGTCCAACACAGTTGTGTTGCGTAGAATTGACTACGTCAAATCTCTTATTGACATTACAAATATAAACATCAAAGCTGAGTATGCAATTGCTTACAATAATTATTGGAATAGCCAATTCAAAACCATTAATCACCGCAACCCGGACGCATTTTTTCCTAAAATTAATCGCTTTTTTCGTTCGAAGCCTCAGCTTAATATAGACAAAATTGAAATCAAACAAAATGACGCTGCACTGCTCCTGCGTGCCCAGTGCGACGCTAACAATCTTCCTTTGGATAACGATAAATTTCTTATTGAAGAACCTACAGATATATTAAATGTCATAGGGGCATATTACGAAAAGGTCAATTCGCTCAGATTTACGAACCTTGGCACTCATCACAAAAGTCTCGTTGATCGTACAGTAGCGGAGTTAATTAGCGACTTTGAACGCAAAATAGCTGACAACGTCACCATTACTTTATTCCATGCTGGTAACCCAGCCTTCAACCCAGTGCAACCTGATGATACGCTCTTATTCTGTTATGTTCCCCAAGTTAGATCAATTTTTAAATCGCTACCGAACAAAACATCTTCTGGTCTCGACAACATTCCTCCCATAATCCTTAAGCACCTCCCGGATAAACTAATAATTGATTTCACTGTATTATTGAACAATTGCCTCAATAATAAATTCTATCCTGATGCTTGGAAAAAAGCTAAAGTATTGCCAATACTTAAGAAAGGAAAACTTGAGGTTGAAACTACTAGCTACCGCCCCAGCAGTCTAACCCCGGCCATTAGTAAAGTCTTCGAAGCAGTCATTAATAGCTCTCTAAAGTCACATACAAAACAAAACAGCATTTTGACCGATAACCAATTTGGATTCCGGTACCAACCACCCATGCGCTGCATAAAGTAGTTAACGACATTGTTTCTCATCTGCATAATAACCGCGTTGTTGGTACATGTCTTATTGATATCGAAAAGGCCTTTGATTCGGTATGGATATCCGGCTTACTATATATTCTCCATAATATAAGTACCCCCTTGATCTTATTCAGCTATTGTGGAACATGACCTCTAACCGTAAATTTGTAACATATAACGGTAACAAAATTTCTAGCCTATCATTTGATATCACCGAGGGACTCATACAAGGAACGGTTAACTCGCCTGAGCTATTTAACATTTTTACATATAACATTCCGATTCTGTTTCATTTAAATAATTATAGTACACATTCGGCGGCATTTGCAGACGGCTTCATCATGCTGGTGGCCGACAAAGATCCCACAATAGTTGAATCCAAGCTGGAGGACCTTGTCAATAAGCTAAACAAACACTACTTACTATGGAACCTTTGCATTAACCCGTCTAAATGCGAAACAATACTTTTTCATAAACCGCTCAGATTTATCTCGCCGAAAATCCGCGAGGGCATTAAAAAGTTTAAAATCAGTATATTTCAGGATAATAACAGCTACATCATTGAGTGCAAAAAAGTAGTAAAGTATTTAGGGGTCCAGCTAGACTATCTACTTAGATTTAACGCGCATGTCAAAGTACAGCTCTTTAAAGCCAAATGTGCATTTAAAACCCACAGTAGGCTTTTTTATAATAAATCCTTGTCATCCAGGGCCAAGGTGATCTGCTACTTACTGCTTATCCGTCCCATACTGACTTATGCGATACCCATTTGGTGGAATGTTAGCGCATCAATGGTTGAGAAGTTAAGAAAAGTCGAGCGGACATGCTTCCGTGCCTCACTATATGTTTACCGTAAAGCTGACACTAAATTATTTATTAAAAACAAATACTTGTACAATAAGGCTGATATCCCTCGCATAGACTCCTTCATGATCAAGCTGACGAGAGATTATTATGCCAACTTACAAAACACTGAAAACAGTTATCTGTTTCAATATAAAATTTATGACGAACCGGACTGTATCAGCAGGGCGCACACGGGCTATCTGCCGCCCCAATCATTTATGTTTTTTGACAGCATTGGCTTCATCACATCCCCAGATAATATCCCAATTCTATATCATATGTCAAGACACAGTGCCAATAAATCAATAAATATCTCAATATCGCCGTCCAGAGCAACACTTAAATACTCCACTGTACTACCTGATTGCGATGTACTCAATAGTTATAAAGAAAATGAAGTTTATTGGTGGCTTTATAATAGCTCGCAGCAAAGAGATGAAGTTAGACGCAGAGGGTACAGGATAGGTGATAGTCAGCTTAGTCCTTAGTTCTGTGCAATCTTAATGTAGTTAGATGTGCAATGTGTATTAGTATTATCCCTAGGTTTATTTGTTTTATTAGTAAGCCTTGTGTTTGGTTAGCGTTAATATCTTTATTTCTTAGTATTTTATCATAGTTTCTTTCGGTGTTATTGTTTCGTAGGTTTTTCTTTTATCTTTTCCTATGCGTTCAACCAAGATATTGTTAGCATTATGTGACGGATTTGTCAAAACGCTTTATTACTTCTTATGGTCTTTTAACGGACGCTAGTATTTAAGGCTAAAGTGCGAGATGCCCACATTTGGGACATGTACTTTACGCAGACGAAGTATCGTTATGTTATCGAGCAGGTTTTTCTTCATGCGTTATTTGCGCTTGTATATATTTCTGTTGTTGTAACCAAAGCAAATAAAAAAAAAAAATAGCATTGGGCGCAGATAGTACTTAGATGGGTGACCGCTTGGGAACTCCGCGTATCGTTGGCATCTTTCTTTTGTCATTTCGAGTTTCCAAAAGTGTTTCTATCAAAGTATTCCTCACTTTATAAGTATTGCTTACGCAACGTTGTAACTTTTTCGAACAGAATACCTAATATTTTAATTACCACATTTACAATTGATGACTAAATTCTAGTCGATAAGAAGTTCAGTAACGATTAAACTATAATCGATAATTTAATTAAACTATTGCTGAACTGATAATTAACATTCGGTCGTTAATTGAGGTCTCTGCTGATTAAGAATCGAATCTTACAATTAATCTTAGTGTTGGCTATTGAAGCTAATTATCAC
>NW_017131054.1:0-521 GCF_001652005.2 Ceratina calcarata | reverse complement strand
ATTTATATCCAGCTGGATTTATAGCATTACATTCATCTTTATAGTTATCACGTTTCTGTTGTTTTGTCGAACGAGATTTGATATGGAAAGTATGTTTCAACTGAAAACGAATGAATTTTTCCATTATGTCATGGCGACCATGCTTATTTGCGGATTTCTTAGCACAACGTCTCTCGGTTTATACAATTCCAAAGTGAGTAAATGAGTACAAAAATATTATTGTCAATATTGCTTTCATAACTCTGGACGTATGTGTGATCTCGTTGTCTTCAGAACGTGCTGATGTTATGGAGACTGATGAATAACGTGGATGGAGAATTAAGGAAACTAGATGTTAAAATCGAATATAACAGTTATTTCTATCATATACCAATTACAGCCTTTTTCTGGACCCTTAGCTTTATGTTATCAGCAGGACATTCGATAACATTACTTTTGATGAAAGGGTTTTCATGGAGCAGTACCGCATACATACTTTTCACTTTTTTAACAAATATTGCATCATATGCTCTTTACGAGTT
>NW_017131053.1:0-522 GCF_001652005.2 Ceratina calcarata | reverse complement strand
ATAAAAAAATTAATTTTCTTATGCGGTCTCATGTGATCAGAAGGTCACAAAACATCTTTTTCCGCAAGGAAAAGTTTTTATTTTTTTTGTTATAACATTAACTTAACGGGGAGAAAGACGGAATCGAGAGGCAAACAGCCGTCAGTCGGCTGCATGCCGCTTGGATTTTAACGCATCAGGAGCAAGAGTGACGGACTGATGATTGGCCTTTTCTCTCTACTGAGCCGAAGTTGAGCCGAGCTCGCAGCACACGGATACAANAGGGATGCCGCAAAAAATCCCTCACGCCCGTAGTGGGGATGACGCGACCATGGTGGGGACCAATACTTGGTGGGGGTATGCAGTGATTTTTAAGATCGCTAGACTTGTTTTGGCTGTACATCTCCTCCAGTTGGCAGAAAAACTTCCATTACATCTTACATTACACATCAACAAATATCTTATTAGAAGACGAAACAGAAGGAAGCGCTAGTGATATCAGCGATAGTTGACGTGTTTTTCAATTTTGAATAAATAGTTTGT
>NW_017131052.1:0-521 GCF_001652005.2 Ceratina calcarata | reverse complement strand
AAATAGAAAATCACAACAACAAAGAAACAGACAGTAAAACGATAAGAATAAGGAATAATATTTTCAAAATGAGAAAAATCAATTATTGTAACTCAGAGAAAGCAGACTCTTCAAAAATATACATTCACTTACTGAGTAGAGAATATGATAATAAAACCGGAGTCATAACTGAAAAACTAAGAAGCAAATCTTTAAGGATTGAAACAAATTAAGTTTTTCTTAGGAATTCATTAGGAATACAATAGGAAAAGTATGCTGTACTTCTAGCAAGATCTTGTTTTTTGTGAAAAAATTTGTGGCGACTTACTTTGTACGGTAAATTGAATGGAAAAATCAACCAGCAACCGCTCGTGTGGTTGAGAATTTGCAAACAGGACATTCAAATTCTTTATATCCGATGCAAATAATTGTACATCAAATAGAAAGCAATATAATATTTAACAAGGAAAATGGAATAAAAAGAAAGTATGTATAAGTAATGTAAGGGGAGTAATTAAAGAATGAGGAAATATATTATTTTT
>NW_017131051.1:0-521 GCF_001652005.2 Ceratina calcarata | reverse complement strand
TCTTTACCTTCCGCTAGCATTAAGTTCCGTATTAGGACCACGTAACCACTCGGCGACGCATCTAACACGCCGACTCGGGTTACGCGCGTCACAAAGGAAAAGGATTAAGTGAGTGGGTAATCAAACAAAGACACATTTGCGCGGTACCAAGAAGACACTTGCCGCGGCATAAAAACCCTCACGGTTCAGAGGGAAAAGCCGCGACAAGCGTAACAATTTATTATGCAAATAGATATTACACATCAACAATGAACCGAGAATCTAAGGTACACACAATCAATTCAAACGAGAGCTGCGGCCCGATCGCGCACGCCGATTGACGAGACCGAAATACGAACGTTACGACAATTCCGCTGTTTGCCAACTGATTTTAACCCGCCGCCTTGCCCATACCTGTTTTCATCGCCTCCGCCTTTCAGGCCTGTTCTTATCGCCTCCGCCTTTCAGGTCTGTTCTTAACACAAAGAGAGCTCTTATGCTCACACGACAAAATGGCCACCACATCGCCATGACACTCTAGC
>NW_017131050.1:0-521 GCF_001652005.2 Ceratina calcarata | reverse complement strand
TGCACAAAATTTAAAAAGCGATTGCATATTGCAATGCTTAATTGATAAAGGAAATTACAATCTGACATGCACTTTTTTAACTGACTACTATAAGTCTATTTTGCATAAAAATCTACTATCTACTGATTGCATGCACTGTCTTCGATGTTCAATGATTAATATGATTTTTTTTTATACTTGGCAGAAGTACAATTTGTATACAATTGACATAAATACAATTTCTGTCGAAGAATTTCTCTCATAGTGATTAATGATCAAGTAAAAACGTAATGCATCAGTTATCTAATGATTAATAGTTTACGAACAGAATTGTCAAGGACTTAGATTATGAAAGAAAAACAAGTTGATTTAGAATATTTCCTCGAACGCATGAATGAAGCATGTGAATTAGTTGAGAGCGAAAACGCTCTTAGCTACAAGAGATGATTTCTTGTAGACATAAATAGATACAAACATAGTTCGAAAATGTTCATATATAAAAAATATGGAACAAGAATATATGAACGCACATACTGCTTGAA
>NW_017131049.1:0-521 GCF_001652005.2 Ceratina calcarata | reverse complement strand
TGTTAAATTTGAACACTGTAAATTATTTTTACAATGTCTTCAGATCGCTGTGTCCGATTAACTTAGAAACAAATTTAGAATCAAGGAAAAGAGAAAATATCACTGCAGATCCTCGTGTATGTATACACAATATTTGTAAACTTTAATTAAGAGTAATCAAAACATATTAATATTGTATGGTAAGCAGAATTTTATTAAGTTTTATATTGTATCGTTAAAGATGTTTCTTATTTTCTTTAATGAATATGACTTTCACCATTGCATTCTTTCCTGATAGGACAGACAAATTATTCTATCGTAACTAGCTCATTTGTTATCATTTTACTTAGTCGACGACACAATGTGTCCGAGAGTAGGATGCGAATACCGGTCACAATGGCAAGCGTTAACTCGATATCTGAAGCATATTAATTGCGAATGCACATGTAATTAATAATACCGCGTTGCAATTATCGGTTGGTAAATGGTCAAGGATTGAATCGATACACCTGCAATATAGTTTATCATGCGACCACTAAAGA
>NW_017131048.1:0-521 GCF_001652005.2 Ceratina calcarata | reverse complement strand
ATCCGGAGAATATGGCGGGCGCGATAAAATATCCCACTTGAACGTTTCCAAATATTTTTTGGAAACGACTTTTGTGACCTGAGGCTGAGTATTCTCATGCAGAAGAATAACTTTGTCACGCCTTGTGCACCCAATTGCCTTGTTTTTATATCATTCTCCATTGGGTTTTAATCGTACGGAAACTGCTTGTTGAGTCACTTCAAATCATTCTACAAGTGCCTCTTGCGTTTGATTCGGATTTTCATCGAGTAACGCCTCCAATTCTTTGTCTTTGAATTTTTTTGGCTGTCCAGAGCTAGGCTTGTCTTCAACGTTAAAATCACCTTTCTTGAAACGTCGATACCATTCCTTACATGATTTATCAGTTGAAGTATTGTCACCATAAACTTCCACAAACATTCTACAGGCTTCAGCTGCACTTTTCTTCCAATTAAAACAGGAAACTAAAATCACCCGTAAATGCTGTTTAGTTAACACAAAATTTGACATATTCAACACAGTAAAAAAAAGGTTCTTGTATG
>NW_017131047.1:0-521 GCF_001652005.2 Ceratina calcarata | reverse complement strand
CAAGGACTTCCTTTTGGAATCTTATGGAGATATTACTATTAACAAGGATATTTTCTGTACGAAAAGGATTCCGGACAAATTAGTAAAACAATTTAAAAGAAATATAAACATAATAGCAAAACCAAATCTACCGAAAATTATTGTTAATTGCGATCTTGCCATTAATATGGATGGTATATCGGAAATTGACATTGTCCTCAGAGCAGCCTTAATTCTAAGAAACGAGATACGCAAACTAGTACCGAATACGATTGGGAATAATATCAATGTAACTAATCTTATTGAAGGAGAGTGTGCAATACTACCATTTTTATTTACTTTTTACACAACGTTATTAGCTGGCTTCAACTATAGGCGGAGAACAAATGAACGTACTTCTAGACTTGTTAAATCATTTTCTTCTGACGCTATTCATGCAGTTACAAACGGTTCAGTCAAGCCATCAAAACAAATTGCTTTAGCGAGCACAGTAAAATCTTTAACTAATAGTAAGAAGCTTATAAAGATTCTTCATAAGTTTG
>NW_017131046.1:0-521 GCF_001652005.2 Ceratina calcarata | reverse complement strand
CAACATTATTAGAATTCAGTAATAATTAATTTACTAATCTATTCATCACTTTTCTTTACCTTATTATCTATTACTTTAAATGCGCGCAATTCACGTGAGGCACGCGCTGCGAGTAGCAGGTTCGTTCTACATCAATCAGAAGCGATCACGAATCACTGAGAAAAATCACCGTGATTGGGAACGAACGTGATCGAATCACAAGTGATTTGAAAGTAGCAGTTCTAGCTATTATTCATCACTAGTTTCTATCGCGTTCGATGCTAGTTTAATTTATGACAAACAGTTGACGCAGGATGTTTCACGATTCACAGAAATTATAGATGAAGTTGAGTGGCAAATGCACATGGAGAAACTGAAAATTCTAAGCGACACTGCCAGGCTTGCGCTAGAGGAATCCAAGCCGATAGAGATTAAGGATTTTCCAGGATTGACTGTTTATCCAGAGTGTAGTTTATCAGGGATGCAAATGGATCTGACGAAACGCGAGATGTCGAAAGAGAGTTTAGGTATTATTTAATTAT
>NW_017131045.1:7479-8484 GCF_001652005.2 Ceratina calcarata | reverse complement strand
ATATAGAAAGATTACGGAATAACCAGACTCAAAAATGAATTAATATTATTTATGCTGAATAATCAGGCTCAAAGATGAATCAGTGTAACGTATGCAGAATAACTAGATTTAGAAACATTTAATCTCTTTATATGACAATTCATTTATCTTGTTTCCTTTAACTTCTTTCTTAGCCTGTACATTTAGCTTACTTTCTCAGCTCATTTCCTTAGACATAAATTAATTAGATAATAATGATTAAAATTAGAATTGAAGATTGACGAAGAACATTTATGAATTAAATGTCATAGAATTCGTTTTGCTTCCAATAATTCCTACGTTTTTGCATATTGTGTATATAATTAAAAAGATTTAATTGAGCTTTCTTTTACAAATGCATAAAAATTCGCATTCATAGTAAATCATAATATTGGAACCACTTAACAAATTATAAATTAAATTACGAAAAATATTTAATATTCAAGTAATAATTTAAAATAAACATGTGTATTCTTTTTATCAGTTGGTTCAGGCTGTACATTTTACATCCTGAGATCCATGAACGGAGGTGTACGTCGGACTTTTTCAGGTCACAGTCAATCGTTTCTTCTCAATTAATCGGTCGATTATTATTATTATTGTGCTCGATCGTTGCCTCCGCGAGCCACGTAAGAACGCCTCCCGGCGAAACGATCCCGATTCCTTTTTATTGGAATTTCATGGCTCGCGTGACGCCGATCTGATTTTTGTCCCGGGAGTTTCTCAGGATTATGGGACCTAGCGCGTGTTTTATCGCTCGCTTTATTGGGAGCGTGCTGCGCTTGAACGATGGTAATGGTCTTCCAAGCTTTCCGAGGCTAAAATATTTCCTCATGTTACTTTTTACTGAAGAGCAAAGTCGGTTCCTGGTTTTAGAATTTCATCTTACTCGATAATTGTGAATTTTTAGTCTGCAATTATAAAAATTTCATATATTGTACATTCTGCAATTTTCTTATAATTATCAGTAGAATGAAAATTTTTATG
>NW_017131045.1:2692-7292 GCF_001652005.2 Ceratina calcarata | reverse complement strand
GTCTTATGCAATTTTCCCGTATCTCCAAGGGTTTAGGAGTTATTGAGGAAAAATGAAATTTTTTTCCAAAAGTTCGCCGTTTCGACGCTGGGATGGTCGGATTTTGTCAACATCAATAAAATGCCAAATAATCATACGTAACTCGTTAAATATCGAAGTTAGAAGGAAAACAACTTTTATTTGAAGCATTTTTCGCAATTTGGAAAAAATATAATTTTTCGTCAGTGTTAATACTTAATTGGTTTTTATCCTTCTATATTTTTTAGCACGGAGCTATTTATTATTAGCATTGTTCTTTCGACGTCTGATTTCTTTTTAATTATAGGAAATGCGTTTTTCTAAGATACATAAACTTTTGGGATTGACTGTATAGCCAATACATCCTTAATTTCTTTTGATTTGTAACAAAGTCTAATTATTGTCTCTTAAGAAATCGCTCGTTTATCGGTTAAAACTAGCTTTTCTCTGTACTTTCTTTGCATTTAAAATCCCAATATTATTTCATACAATTTTTGTTCACCTGGTATGAAGCTCGAAATGATCAGTAATAATTAAGGAAGTAAAAGTCGCAGTGGTGCATAAATCAGTTGCTAATATAATTTATTTAATAAACAACATCCGGATTGCCTTGTTAGAAGAGCCTTTATTCGAGATTTCAAGTAAGAATTCATTGGCCCGTGAGAGACTCATTTCATCGTTCTAACGTCCCGTTGAAATTTTAACGATTCTCGAAATCTCGACACGAATCCGTGGCTGGAAGACGAGAGGAGCGACCGTTCCGTGACGCACCCCTCGCGGCTCTAATCGGGTCCAGGGTTGTGACAGCCGGTTCAGCGCGCGGCTGAACGCACAGGTTGACTCCGACCGGTTGAGTAAGCGAGCGAAGAGAACGAACGGGGGGTCGGGGCGCGTGCTCGACGGTTCGCGCGGCTCGCCAAACGAGTGAGCGAGCGAGCTGGTATGACGTCAGAGCACGGTTGCAGCGCCCTAGATTGAGGGAGGTCACCGTGTGCCAGGCCGACGGCCCGGCGAGGTCGTACCCTCGCCTCGGTCTCTCCGCGAGTACGCTTTTCGTCTAGTCGTTTCTAGGTTAGGTTGGGTTACGTCTCCAGAACGCGGGAGGCCTCGGAAATCCGATACGTCGTCGTCGTCGTCGTCTACCGCCCGGCCTCTAGGTCATCCAGGTATCCATCCGCGAAGGGGACCCGATTCCTCGGCCACTCGCCGATTTATGCACCGCGCCATGCTCCACTTGCCACCCCTGCTTTTCGGGGATTCCCCTCTCTCCGTCGTTCACTCTCTTTTTCCCTGTCTCTGTCTATCCGGGTAGCGGGGGATGCAGGTCGAGGATGAACTCGGATGTGGAGAAGCTTTTTCGGATCGTTCGGGGACGATGACGTACGCGCGGACGTTAACAGCCGGCGAATTTTATTTGAAATGTTCGGAAATCGCCTCGCCAATGAGTCGGAAGATCGTACAAGAGATGAGTTATATTTAAACGGTATAATGCTCGTTTAGCTATTCTTAATACGTTGGCAGTGAATAACAGTAGCGTGAAATATTCTTCGGGAAGTGACCCACCCACGGACGTTCCATACCCGATCGATCATCGACGGACGGAACGTTTTTCTAATTCCTGTCCCTCTTCGTCCCTGCAGAAACGCTCGATTATTCTAATCGCTGATTAAATTTCATTATATCGTTAATCGATTCGCTCCGGGATTAGATTACCGGCCGATGGATTGACTTTGAACCAGTTAGAGTCGACGTTTCGATCGCGAAAACAGGAACAAGAGGATCTATCAATAAATATCGTATCGCGGGAGGGTCGAGACGTGCTTCTGCATGATGGAATGTCGCGGACTCAGAAAAAAGCACAAGGTATCCACCGAGATTGATTTTTTTTACACGACGTAATATTCAGTATTTATTTATTACAATAAATGGGTCCCTAAAAAATTTTATACAGTAATATATGATTCAAATAAAATGTACAAATATTACAAACATTCCAAAGAAATAGAATACATAATCTACTTTACATTGTCAAATCATATCGGCATTGATACATTATTAGAATAAAATAAAATAATTACAATAAATGGAATACCAAAGAATTTTATCTCTCATATTTTAATATAGGATTCAAATAAAATGTACAAATATTGGAAAAATTGCAAAGNTTCGACTTACGAGAAAATTGCATACAACCTTTCTTGTAGATCTACTGTATCGTCATACTTATAACGATAAGAAATATAAATTTGTCATTTATTATCATATTTCGTTATTTATTTAAATAATTAAAGTATTATTATTATTTCTAACATAGTTGGCTAAGTATTATCTTAAAATTGAATGAAGAGATTTACGATCTTTCATTTAATTTTCAACGCAGTTCTCAGCGATCGCAAGTCAATTGAATTTCACTGAAGAAGACGAAGTAGATTTTTTTTATTGAAAATCTGTGTTACTTCGCCCCCGCTAAGTCGCGATGCCGGTGAACAATGACACACCGTCTCGGGACGATCCATTTGCGACTACGACGACGACGACGACGACGACGACGACGACGACGACGTTGTGTCCCTCACCTATATTTAGGACAATGTAGGATATCGGCCCCGTCGACTTCCGCGGCCCCGGCGACAACGTGTTAGGTCTACATACACGTATGCACCGGCACAGATTGCGGGCTACCGTGACGTCGTCGTTCGGCTCGAGATCCACGCACTCCATTGTTAATTAACCCGTCGGTATTGAAACGGTATCATTGATCGCGTCCGGTCGGAGGCGGAATTTATATTTATCGAATAAATTCTCAGTCTATTAGGCGTGTCATTCATAAAACGTGAGATCCTTCAGGGTCGATCGAAGAAATCATAAAGTTAAATGATATTGCGTAGATTACATAGATCGGAATTGCGATTTTCTTAGGTTCTAAGGTTTTTTAAGAAACTCGAGTCGATCCGATTTCCAAGATGATTAATTCCGCTGCTAATTATGTCGAGATGAAATTCGAAATTGCCATTAAATTGGTATTGGAAACCGGCTACGGCGATGGGGTTCGGGGTGGGGGATTAAAGGGGTTGCGGGAAGGGGACCGGCGAGGGGAGCCGAGGGGTCAGGCGGGATATCACTTCTGTCAGTGGAACAACGTACCGCCATGAACCCGTCAACAACTCCGTGCACCCGCGGAATCGCGCGCGTCAAGTGCAACGATGCACTGCAGATGCATGCCTACGGACACTCGCGTCTCGCTTATACCCGGTGGCGAACATTTCTCGATCAATCACATTTATCGTACGATGTCCATAAGTTTTTATCAAGAGGACTAGCATTCCCTGTCGTGACTTCGCCCTCACTAATACAGATTGCTAATTTTTATGCAAAATAAATTATTTTAGGGACAGTTCCTCTTATCATTTAAATATTGCAATGGGCGCTCTGATTTTTATATTTCTTATATATTACGTGCAGCGTTTATATTTTGTGTTCATTCTATTTTGTTATCAGTGAATAAAATCTGCAGTCTACTAATTATTACTACACATATTTACAATACATACGTACATTAAAAGGAGTGTTCCTTTGTCGTCACGAGATCCGCTTATTAATATATTATAAAAGACTAGATTTCGTTTTGGGGAAATCTTTTCTTTTTGTCAAAATAACTCGCTAACAAATTTCTGAATCCTTTTTACTGGATAAAACTGTCGAACGACTGAATTTTTAATCTCAAAATTGATTCTTTTCCGAGTTATTTCAAGCGCGATGTAAACAAACGTTGAGTAAAAACAGTTGAACATTATACAACAGTCTCTTAACCCAATTGAACTGAATGTGCGTTGTAAGTTTCTAGACCGATGGAACGACAAAACAATCCTACCTCACCGTACCTATCGCAAGTTTTTGGGGCATACGTCGAAAGGTCAATGTTATACGGTTTGACGTCACCGGAGCTTAATCGTGTCGCGAGGTGTAATTAACGCGACGAGAATAATGGGAGGAGGTGGGGCCGACGCGGGTTCGTTGGGGAAAAAATGAAATAGGACGATGACGCTCGGTGTGCACGTAGTATGTATGCACGTATCCAAGTGCAACGTTCACCGAGCGCGTCAAGGTTCCGCGGGAGAAGGCGCGAGCGCGTTTAAACTGAAACCGATCGGTATCGAAAAAGAATCCCGGTGTGCATATATGTATACATACTACATATGGCAGCAGGTAGCTTCGTCCCACGGTACGTCGCAAGGACTCGTACTCGTCGTCGCGGCATTTAAATGTTATCTATCCGTTTAATGACTGCGAGTTATGATTTCGTGATTATTTTCAGAACAATCGAGGCTGATACATAAATATCGGGAGAAACACGTCTACTGAATTTGCCTGCACTTTGCATATCAAATCACGCCTTCTGTTAATCCACGCCCCCGTAAGTTGTAAGACATTCTAAAATGCATAATCGAATCAGACGTTGTAAAAGTGAAACAATACACCAAAAGTTGATAAGACACTATTCATTCTTCATTGAAATTGCATTCAGGCTATTTTTTATAACCATTCGAACAATCTTGACATGCATATTTTTATACATATAGAG
>NW_017131045.1:0-1973 GCF_001652005.2 Ceratina calcarata | reverse complement strand
ATTTAGAACCGCATCGGTTTGGTATTTATGCTACGATGGGAGACAATGACTAAGGTGTGCGATCGTTTTATAAAACGCAAGCGACAATTGGCGACCTATTCAACTGCTAGTGTAACGAGCCTACGGTTGCACGTCCTTACATAAAAACAATGACAAAGCATTCGAATTTTAACAGATATTAAATATTACCCTTTTAGTACCGAACGACGATATATCGTCGTTCAAATTTTCAACAAATAATGAAACACAATTCGTAACGTTTTATTCTCCCTTTATTTCCGAATATGCTGCTTTTTATATTTTGTAAATATCACTTCTACTTTCGTTTTTTACGAGCATTTTCGCAAACCTCTGCAAATTCGCCGATTCGGCCCGGTATTCTTCGCTTATTGTTAGCTACGTTCTTTTCGCCAGTACTAAAAGGGTTAATAAAAACACTATGGGAAATTTTGTACATGTTGCGAGGCAGTGGAAAAAGGTGTTAGATCTTGAACTTTTATGTTGAATGGCATTTCTGCTTTATTTATGAAGAAATATATTTTTTAAGGAATTATTATTATTCGACCCATTCATGCGCGTATTTTAAAAATTTATTAAAAAATAAAAATAAATAAAACTGAGCAGGAGGTGTGGAGTTTTCAAATTCGGGGTCTAAGTCTATGTAATGAAACCTAATAGTCATTTAATTGGAACATGTTCCCAATACACCGACCATTAGGCTAAACGAACAAAGTTCAAGAGGCTTCCGGCCTCAGGCTTAATCAAGGCCAGTAAAACGGAACAAAAAAATCGACAATTATTCAACGGCAAACAGCTTTATTAAAGTATGGGAGACAGTTCAAGAGTCACTTGTCTGTCACCAATGTCTGACTGAATGTACTATCAGTCACCAATGTCTGACGTAGCGCTTAACGCGTTAAGATACGCAATGAAAAGTAACCAAAAGTCAGGATTGTATAACTTGTAGACAATGTAAACAGTTGCACGTTAGGTATAATCTTATCAAAAAGTGCAAGATGCACATAATTAATAAAAAAGCCAGAACACTACAAATTATCCTTTAAAAATTGCCTGCGACTTAAAAAAACATGTTGAGCAATTTTATAAACCTCATTAAGTATTTTTAAATGCTTTTTCCTAAAAGCTTATCGCTTCAAATATTGTAAGTAGCTTCTTATCACGTTTCTGAAACTTTTGGCAGAGGTTTTGCGGCTCATACAATCTTAAACGTGATCATGTAACGCACTGATTTCACCATAAAACCAGGCCCCGATATTTCTGCCAGACGGTAGCCTTACGTACCCGTAATTTGTCGCTGCCTTAGCCGCTCGGCTCTCGGGCTTAGCTCGCTTATTATCGTCGATTGCGCCGTTTACTATGGTCGGCGTGCCGCAACCGTTGCAGCAGGTGTCTCTCCGCGTTATTTTCAATGAACGTAATCTGGAAAATATTCCTTGATATTTAATGGAAAACTTACACAAGGTCGATTTAAGATTCTATCGATTTCATTTAATGTATCAATCTTTTATATCAACTAGGATTATCATAATACGTCCTCTTCTCCCTGGACATTTCCTGTTTTTTAGACCTTAAACGATTCTACTGGGTATTTAAATATGTAAAAGTGTTAAGGTTTCTACTTTCCTGCACTTCTGCTCAAATTATTATTATTATTTAACAATTTCTTTTCGAGAATGGACAGAAGTATTGTCATTCAGAACTGTTAAAAGTTGCTCAATTCTTCTTTGGTATTTCTTCTCATAACGCAAATTTAGAACGACTTTTTTACTTTATCCGGACTCAATGAACAAAAGAAAAAGAGAAGTTAACTATAGAAACTGTCAGAAGTTTGTTACTTGCGCAATTTAACTTCAGACACTTCTCAAGATTTTCGTAGTTACTTGAAAAAAGAAAATGTTATTAAAGAAAATTCAATCTTCAGAAAAGTATGAAAATAAAAATACATAAGAATA
>NW_017131044.1:0-521 GCF_001652005.2 Ceratina calcarata | reverse complement strand
TCTCTATGTCCAAAAGAGTCATAACAGTTACCTTATTTTTATTAAAATTGATACTGTTAGGGATGGTGCCCTAAGTGAATGCCGGAGGGATGAGAATCGGGTTTGAATAAACTGTACTCACTTGTTTTTTGTCTCAAAAAACCAAAGACCACTATTTATTCAAAGAAAAGAAGAAGAATCCCCAAGAATTAACAGTCCAAGTATATGAATTCAGAATAATATATCAATAACGTAGGGAGGTCTCCTCCAGGCTCCTGTCCACTGGTCCGGACCCGTCCTCTGATTATTGCTAAGGGCTGTAACGAGAAAATCCGCACTTAAATTAGCACACGTCGACTCGTGTATAAAGTGCTGTTACGAATGCTCTATTCGTAACAGCGATGAATCAATGAGAACACACGAGCAGAGAACAGCTCTGTTCCTCGGGGAAACTCGAAATGTTGTATGCACTACGAGTATCGTCCTGGGTTGCACTTGGATGATGCAGAACGAAGCTGCAGTGAGCCTTGCGACGGACACGT
>NW_017131043.1:0-521 GCF_001652005.2 Ceratina calcarata | reverse complement strand
ATTTTTAATATGAAGATAATACGTAGTAAATATTTTTTTATATCAAACATCGATAAATATAGCAATTGAAAGCTTGAATTAAGAAAGATTTATTTATTAATTGATAGCAAAAATATGCTTGATGACAATTTAGTACAAAGTTAATGATAATTGTAAATAATAATGCTTATTCAGTACCTGTGAGTCTCATGGTGTGCGATGGTAGCTTAACAAAAATGAACTGAGTTCATAGAAGTCACGAGATGACCCTTGCTGTCCCTATCGCTGTGACCCATGGACACGTCTTCACCATCTGTGTTAGTAAAACTTATCTCCTGCCTAAATTATCTTCAATCGTATAAATCAACCTATTACATATTCTCGGTGTATTTTTACGTGATGTGGAAGTCACGCAATGCTCGATCTTCCTTAAATACTTGTCTAATAATAACTTAAAATATCGTAATAATTTAATTTTAATTGATTATATACTTAAATTCTTCCAATTAGTATCAATCACAAAATGTGAAGCATGCAACTAA
>NW_017131042.1:0-521 GCF_001652005.2 Ceratina calcarata | reverse complement strand
CAAATTTTTTTCAGATTTTTTGCAAGGCGTTAAATAAGGAAAAATTTCAAAAAACAGATTTTTCGAATTTTCCCAATTACTACCCCCCTGATGGAGATATAGGGCTACAAATTGGAGTGCTTGTTTCTTTTCTGATAAGCTATCGAATGGTGCAAGGGGCGCTTTAAATTGACCTTTTGGGACGAACAGCGGGTGCGTACATTTGGTCCTCGATCTCTCGAGCTAGACAAAATTTCACTGGGGCTCCTCGAAGTCTCCGACGTTTACATGCTTTTAGTATAGGCTGGAAACTTGGTTTTCGGCCGAAAAACAGCGCAGCGCACCGCACGCTCTGTGGGGATCGACCTTTATTCGGTGCAAGGGCAGGGCACCGTAACGGCACCGTAACGCAATGGGAACGTAGATCTCCGTAGGTCACAGGACGTAACTTTCAATGCCAGCGCAATGCGAAAATCTTCTTTAAACCTTCTTTAATCCATTTTCGTTCTGAAATACTCTTTGTTGAATTCTAATCAACTTAT
>NW_017131041.1:0-521 GCF_001652005.2 Ceratina calcarata | reverse complement strand
GCCTCGTACAAAGATACCAACGAAAACACAAAACCGCCGATTAAATTGCAGTAAATGAGAACGCAAACAACCGAAACCATAAAGCCGTTTGGAATCTGATTCGATTTACGGTTTCGCGTTGGACTTTGTTTGCCGGCTCGTCGATTATACGTGTTTGCACAATATTAATTAGATCCCCGCGTGGCTTCACGGTTTCTGTTTATTTTATACTCGTGTCAATAAAATGTTTGCCGGTAATACATAATAAAGTGGTTTAATTCCGTGGAGAGGGGTGGGGGGTAGAGGTCGTTGGGAATTGAACGATGAAAATTCAAAGCCGTTTACAAGCAAACGAGCACCGGGTTTTTCTTATCTGAAAACGATTTCCTCGCAGACGGTTTATAGTACATGGTACGTAGTACATAAGTACATACCCGGCCACGTAATTCCCTGCATATTCGATAAGAAATCGAAGAACCGATAACCCATACTTGGACACGCGATTTCATCGATAATGTACAATCCTATTCACAAGTTTCGTA
>NW_017131040.1:0-521 GCF_001652005.2 Ceratina calcarata | reverse complement strand
TCGAGGATCCTTATTCGTGTTACTGTTCGGTTTGTAAAAAATCATTCGCTTGCGGGCTTTCGCAAATTCAACACCACGCAGATTCTAAATGTCATATTGAGTACTGCAAAAGAAATGGAATAGATGTGAGCAAATCGGGCGATTTCAGGATAGACGAAGAATCACTTCTGTCATTTGATGACCGCAAAAGATCTGCGGAAATTCGATTTGCAGCGCTAATCGCTGAAAATAATATTTCGCATCGAACGGCAGAGGTGATTCTTCCATTTTTCCAAGACGTGGGGAGGGATCCTCATGTTTTGGAAAAAATGACGATGGGTCGAACGAAGTGCGCGGACGTCATATCGTAGGTTCTGTATCCCCAGGAAACAGAACGTCTTTCTACTGTTCTCCAGAATAGTAAATTTTCTATTTTTGTAGACGAATCCTCGGATTCAACGAACGAGAAATGGATGACGTTTCTTGGTCGTTATGTCGCACCCGAGACATTGGATATTCGAACGGAATTAGTAGAGTTAATT
>NW_017131039.1:0-521 GCF_001652005.2 Ceratina calcarata | reverse complement strand
CTTTGTAAGAGATCGTTTAGTTGTCCTCTCATAACATATTTATTAATTCTAATCTATTAATAGTGGAATAGTTATTCTACTGTTTGCCGTTTCCCAGCGTAACATTACTTCGTATTTTAATATTATTGCGTTTCTACTCTTTTATAATTGTGGTATTATAATTCAATTTCAATCGTGTGTATCATTATCTAGGAATCAAAAAATGGACGACAATGAAAAGCCAAAAGATAATGCCAATGAAGCCAGCTCATCTATGCCTATAGCGTATCAGCCTGAATCGAATTCCGAGACCGAAGAAGAAAATACAAAAGGGTAAATTTTTCTTTTATTAAAAATTGGTGCGTATGAAACTTCGTTTGTTTCTGGAGTTTGCATATTTTGTTTTGTTTCGTCTGATATTTGTGTATTCTACGGGAACATCTTTCACATTTGAAGAAAATGATATTTCATATGCACCAACCTAATAATTTATTCTTAATTTACATTTCACTTAAAGTTTCATTGTGCCAATTGACTATACT
>NW_017131038.1:0-521 GCF_001652005.2 Ceratina calcarata | reverse complement strand
GATTTCAAACAGTCGTTGCTTATTTCAAGAAAAATGTTCAATTTTGCATAGAATCCTGAGTAATTACGTAACCCAGAATTCAGTATTTGGTGCATAAATGAAAAAATGACGTTTTTATATAAGAGTAATTTGGATCGATAGTGCATGAGTTTCATGGATGAAGACGGTGACGGGCGAGAAAAGGGAAAGCTCGTTTACAAACGAGAAACAGAGCCTCGGTGACGGGATGGCTCAGACGGTACATTTATCATCTCCACTGACTTCTTACTCCACGCCGCCACGTATTCTTCCACTTTTTGCCTTCACTTCCACCAGACTCATCGTTCAGGTGGTAACGTAAATTATCTAGCACAGAAAATATTGAAATCCATCTCAGTGTTCCATCAGACGGCACTTTATTCCTAAAAGAACAATCGAAATGTTAATTTTTATTTCATCGACATAATTCATGTCGCACTATTAACCCTTTCGTTAAGGGCGGGTTTCCATCGCTAAACGGCTGTAGTCGCCCATAGTACGTC
>NW_017131037.1:0-521 GCF_001652005.2 Ceratina calcarata | reverse complement strand
GCCCTATATATATAAATATAAATGTAAATTATTATATTACAAATGCAATGTGCTGTAATTTGGCCTCTATTTCCACGGGCAATGACCGTCGACTGCTGATTTTGCTTTGCTAGTTCCGGGTGCATAGTGGGGTAGCTGCCATATAAACCCCTGGTGTTGCTCGTAGATCATCAATAGGTTGAACCATGAACCAGAACCGAGACGAGTTATTTAATCAATTGGTGAGTAGAGGTTTCCTTTTTCCTTTTACTGTAACAGTATTATTTTCTCTCTTCTTTTTTTTTCTTTTAAAAAATCCGTCTTTGATTATTGTTCATAGAACCGGTGGGCCGGTTGCCTTTGTAGATGTGGATGCATCCGATGGCAATATCGGAAGGCGGTGAGGGATTATCGCCGTGCCTACCGAAAAGATTTAAACGAGTACTGGGATTGGGCAGGTGAATACAACCTGGAGTCCTTGTTTGGTAAGTCTTTTCGCCTTTTTCCTACTTCTCCTTCTTCTTGCCTGTTAATTCAATTTT
>NW_017131036.1:0-521 GCF_001652005.2 Ceratina calcarata | reverse complement strand
GGTTCCGGCAGCTGTTTCTATACAGCATGTTTATTATTAATTTTATTTGTTATGTAAGAGAGAGATTGTGAAGGAGATTCATTTGGGATTGACTCTCAGGTAGCATTGTGTAATATGTTTCGGTGTAATTATAGACGTGTTTTAAGGTGACAGTTTTCTTATGAAATTCTTAAGACGTGACAGGTTTAGCTTGGGATGATGAGCCACGACTGCTTGAAGTTTCTATGTATCAATTGAATAGGAGTGTTGTGCATCTAATTAGTTATTATTTATATATTCATATTATCGTAGCATTAAGGGGTAATTAATTAATTTTTTTTTGTTTTTTTTTATCTTTGTACTTCAGTATCTACTTCCTCATTTCTGCTGTCCGTTTCTGATTCTTCAGTATTCGCGTCCGTTAAGTGCCTTTTCTTTTTGCGCCTCTTATGTATGAGAGAGCTGATTTGTGGATTTGGGCTTAGTGTTTGTGTTAGGTGAATACCTAACCGGGTCCGGATAGGAGCGGGAAACGGGTTTAC
>NW_017131035.1:0-521 GCF_001652005.2 Ceratina calcarata | reverse complement strand
GTAATATTGGAACGCGATAATAAATATGGATGAATTGTGTTTGACAAGATGGCGACGGGCAAATTAAATTCAAATTTAATTTGAAGTGTATTCAAAGTGATTTATTGTTAGGCAACAGTTAGCGAAGGAGGACAGGCGGTGGAGGCACCGAAGCGAGTTTCACAAGACGTCCAATTTCAGGCGTCTCAAATATTGATCGTAAACAAGTAATTTGTACAGAGTAGTAGACGTTTCGTTCCGAAACGAAAGAGTCTCAATTTTCATGTCGTTAGAGACTCGACCCAGGAATATTTACAGAACTACCCCCGCCATCTACCATCTCTACTTCCTCATTCTTTTCTTCTTCTAGTTCCGACGGATCTCTGACAGTGACGAATGCGCCAATACCAGCCATTTGCGTTTTCAAACTAGCAAGAGTAGCAATTTATAAACCTAACCTAACCTTGTATCAAGTATCCTAAAAATTATTAAACCTAACCTAATCTTGTATGAAGTATTATAAAAATTATTACATAAAATTT
>NW_017131034.1:0-521 GCF_001652005.2 Ceratina calcarata | reverse complement strand
CATTTACACAAAGATTTATAATCAATTTTGAGTTGATTGAAATATGATTGATGGTCGTAACACGAAATCCTAATTGAAGAAGATGAGACAGAATGCGATAAAATAAAATTAGCTGTCGAAAATGACGCTGATACAGTCTGTACTTTTATACTCTTAGATCTTTACCCTCGATATTCGTCGAATAGTATCGTGACAGATTTAGAAGCATTACCCTAGTATCAATAGATTCAAATTGCGAATCGATTTCTCATTTACACGAGTTCATCAGCCTTTTCGAGCTGAGCTAGAAATCTACGTTCGATTCATTCCTGCAGTTAGTGAACCCGACGCCCTGCAAACTTTGCCCCTGAGATACTACACTTCAGCTATGTAATTCCTTGTATTAAATAAAATTATACGTGTATATACATATAATCTGGTATTCTATTATTATACAAATTGTGAATCAATATGGAACATATTAATAAGATTTAATGTATGCAAAAATTATTATAGAATATTATTATTATATAATCTCTGTT
>NW_017131033.1:0-522 GCF_001652005.2 Ceratina calcarata | reverse complement strand
CTAATATTTACCAGCTACGTCGCTCTATCGTTAAAAGAGAAAGCTATCACACACGGGTTGTTTCTGAACCGTTTATTTGATAACGCTCAGCCCCCGTTTCGATGATGCAATATCGGCTTGTTGCTTCGGCAAGCGTAAACACTGGCAGAGACATAAAAAGGGTCGAGCCGTGGCCAGAAACAGAATTCCCGTGCTCCCACGTGAAATTTGTTCCGTTGAAGGGATTTCGCAACTCCTTTTTTCCCTTCTCATATCATCCTCTGTTAATTCCCTTCGAATAGTACGTATATACACCGTACATGCACGTTTACATAGCCAGTTTGTGTGTGTATGCGCCATGCGCTTATACCGTAGGTAGGGTATTCCCCCGATACGATTCAAAATTGTTCAAGCGTTACCTAGTCACGAAAACGCTGTATCGCACGAATGCGTCGAGTCATACCGAGGCGAGTGCTTGAAGTGAGAAATGAATTGTACGTTCGTTCAGTTGATCTCTCCGCCCCTGTCGTTCCGATCGCCAAG
>NW_017131032.1:0-522 GCF_001652005.2 Ceratina calcarata | reverse complement strand
GAACAAGACTCTTTTTAGTCACGTTACACATGTACGATATGACATGTAGGGATCAATTTGATGCAAAATCATTTTGTTCTGAAGAATCGAGACAAAAAAGCTACACGAAGCCGTTCCAAAAACGAGAGAAATAAAGGAGCATTATCCGATTCGTGATACACCATAAGGAGGATGCACGGTCGGCTTTGACCTTGTACCTTGTATGTGCGTCGCAGCGTCGACAATTGTAGCGGCGATTAAACGACGCTATGAACTTGAATCCTGGAAGTTCTGATGTTGAAGTGGTCTGTATAAGAATAATCGTCTAACACCAATATGTGTTTTCAATGTCCTTGACTTATTTCAATTAATAAGTACTGTACAAACGAAATGCACTATTGCTTTACACACGTTCGTTCTCTGACTGTTTGAGGTAAAAAAGTGTCTGGTCGGCTTGCTGCGCTGATTTTATACAAAAAACTGCTGCTAACGCCGCACCAATCGGAGGGCATTTTAGCAAACTCTGCTATAGCCGCACCAATC
>NW_017131031.1:0-522 GCF_001652005.2 Ceratina calcarata | reverse complement strand
GGGACAGGAGATGTTCGTCTATATGGATGACGTCGTCATTTATGCATGCTCGTTGCAAGAACATGAAGTAAAATTTAGACGTTTGGCTGCCAGACTCCGTGAAGCCAACTTGAAAATCCAAACAACCAAATGCGAGTTCCTACGAAAGGAAGTTGCTTACCTGGGTCATATAATTACGGAGGAAGGAGTGAAACCAGACCCTAAAAAGGTGCAGGCAATACGTGAAATGCCACCGCCTAGAACGCCTAAGGAGATCAAGGGATTCCTGGGATTGGTAGGCTATTATAGGCGCTTCATTGCAAACTTCGCCAAACATGCGCGACCACTAACCTTGCTTCTAAAGCGGAACGCGACATATTGTTGGGGCTCTGCGCAGCAAACAGCATTTGATTACCTTCGGCAAAAGCTTTGCGAGGAACCGATCTTACAGTACCCCGATTTCACGAAGGAATTTCATCTTACCACTGATGCATCAGGATATGCAATCGGAGGAGTGCTCAGCCAAATTGTGAACGAGAAGGA
>NW_017131030.1:0-522 GCF_001652005.2 Ceratina calcarata | reverse complement strand
ATTTAGTCACGTCTGCTTGCATAAGTTTCATAGGTACCATTCAATTTCGTTGGTGTCTGACTCGATTTGACGACGCATTGGCGTTTGTCTTTCGCTTCCATGGTATTAATACTGGTTGAAAAATTTCAATGATTAGAGTAGCCATGCACGTGCTTCATTTGACGCGGTCATAATAAGATAATCAGCGTGATTCGCGTGAGGCAAAATTGTTTTATTGATTTCTAACACGGAAATGTGGAGATTCGCTTAGGCAATCATTGGGATGTTCTCGAAATATGCTAACGTAATCGGTGCGCTTGGACGAGTGAACACGCCTATATTTGGGGTAGTTAATGCTCGCCGGCCGTGTCCAAAGAAACCTATTCAATTTCAATCGCAATCTCGCCGTATTACAGAAAATAAGAGAAACCTGGTAGAAAGTAAACTCAAGATCGGCGCCTGGTGCAATCACTACGTAATAATGCAATATGTAATGATAATGAGAGGATAATAACACGCCGAGTTGCCAGAATGTAAATAAAC
>NW_017131029.1:0-522 GCF_001652005.2 Ceratina calcarata | reverse complement strand
CTCGCCATTCGAGATTTAAGGACGTATTGGCAGTTTCTCTCTGGATTTATGCATTTTTCTTGTAACTTTAAGTATTTAACGAGTTAAGTATGATTAATTGGCATTTTATGGGTAGTGACGAAAACCGACCATCCCAGCGTCGAATCAGCGAACTTTTAACAAGAAATTTCGTTTTTCGCCAATAACTTCCCAACGAATGGACGTAGAGGGACGTGTATGGGACTATTTTGTAGAGGACGACGAGACCTACAATCTCTATCTAACAGTTTCTCACTAGCATCAATAGTTTACGAGTAATTTGCAAAAAACTGTTTTTTGTTTTTCGTCTATAACTCGTTAACGATTGGCACTAGCGAATTCTTTTTGCACAGAAATTGTAGATTTTGTCGTGCCCTACAAAATGAGCTCACAAACGCCCCCCTACGACCATCCGTTCGGGAGTTATTGAGGAAAAACGAAATGTCTTGTTAAAAGTTCGCTATTTCGACGGGCGAATTCGCCTTCAGATTCTGCAATTCGCCC
>NW_017131028.1:0-522 GCF_001652005.2 Ceratina calcarata | reverse complement strand
CTCACAATTAGTTAGGATAATCAACGTTCTACTGTAATTGCAAGGACTGACAATTTTAAAAACCGTTTCGAGTTTTTCCCCTGCAGTTTCAACCGTAAAGGTATAGTTTATCGGAGCAACGGCAAACACTTTTCTCAGTACGGCAATGCGTTTTGCGCCGTAAATGCGAGTGCCATTGTCCGTTTGTCAATACGGAGTACCGTATGTGCACCAGTGCAACCAGGCAGCGCTTTCGATGTACGAACGTGTATGGTTCTTCTCTCTCTCTCTCTTTCTCTCTTTCTCGTGACTCGTGTAGGGTTTAACGACACAATGCAATAATGCCATCATTTTTCCTAGCAAACAGCTTGCACATGTTTTGACAATCCTGTTTCGCTCCCTCCTTTTTAATTCCATTCTAAGAACAAGCGCTTAGTATATGCAACCCTTATTTCCTCGACTTAATTTGTGATCTACTGAAATCTACTATACATGTACATAATTGAAATCTATTATAGAAAGTAAAATGAAATATACATTTAT
>NW_017131027.1:0-522 GCF_001652005.2 Ceratina calcarata | reverse complement strand
TTATCATAATTATTTTATTTTGCATAAATATCTTTTGTCTAATTATTATATTACAGCCTAGGAAGCGTCGATGTACTTTCTACTGACGGTATATATTCTGTAACATTGATAAAATCTCGTTGTTTCACCCGAACTCAGCTTATTTGTCTGCGAGCTCGTAGGTCACGGCTCGCAGACGTTCGTAATTCTGCTTATGCGAAGAAGAGCGCGCGGCGCAGAGGTAGGACAGGTCCGGCGAGTGCTCCAGGGGGAAAGTATCGTTGCATTTTGATCGCGGAAGATCGTTACTCCCGATCGAGGCTCGCCGCCGCAGCACATCTACACAGTACCTAGTCGTACATTGTCGCTCAAAAGTACGAACCATAAAACGCTTTTCACTCGGAAAAATAGCCTCGGGTAAAAATTGACGTATGCACGTAAGCTCGAACGATGGAATTTTGTTTAAAATTCTTCTATAATTAAATCCGTTTACGTTAAAAATCCAGGAGATTGATACCAACCCCTGTTTTATATACTATGAAG
>NW_017131026.1:0-522 GCF_001652005.2 Ceratina calcarata | reverse complement strand
TGAATCTTGGTATTTTTATTTCACGATCCTTGACCAGATGACCGAATGACCAATCCTGGGAGTGGCTACTATAAGTCACTGATCGCTTTAAGATCACACGAGTAACTATGCATGAATAATGGAAATGACCAAATTCTGATTAATAAATTAATACACACGAATCTTAGAATTTTTATTTCTCGATCCTTGACCGAATGACCAATCCTAGTGGTGGGTACTTAAAGTCAATGGTCAACTGGTCACTCCCTTTGGAATGACCCAAAAAATCCTGCCCGATTATCGATAAATGCGGAAGTAAACGAATATGCAAATCAGGAGCCGAGCCTTCTAAGAATCGGCCAATCATTTTGCGCAGACGTCATTTTGCCCAAACCGTCGATCCCCGAGAGGGTATAAGTACAGAGCGCCGACGCTCCTCGAGTCACTCCTTTCCCCATCCCTTGTATCGTATCATGCGAATTGTATGCGTGTGTGGGTACCGGTACTAGTGTGTAGTATGCCTTCCTAAATTCCACCCTATAA
>NW_017131025.1:0-522 GCF_001652005.2 Ceratina calcarata | reverse complement strand
CGGGCACGGTAAGCGCACACACGTTCCACTATTGCCAGGTCCACCGGTAGAGCCCGGGGAGTGGGGACATGGGCCCGCCCCCGCTGCCGGTAGGGGAAGTTTTACCCCTCCCGGCGAATGAGGGCGAAGCTCAGGATGGTAAATGTAAAGGACGCCGGAGATCCCCTCCTAGAAAAGGCGACGGCGGCAGAAGGCCACCGCGACTGCCACCCCCTCACGGGACACATCCGCGAGGAGGGTGAAGGAGAAGAAAGCCCTTCCCCCTTCGCGGGGCGTGTCCGCCAGGAGGGGGAAGAAGAAGGAGGCTCGTCCCCCTTCGCGGAACGTTTCTGCAAGGGGGAAGAAAAAAGCCCCCAAAATGGGGGTCCAGGGAAAGGCCCAGGTCAAGGCCCCGGAGGCCGTAAAGAAGGTTAAGCCGCAGCGTCTTCCTAGAGCTGCGGCTGTGATCATTACGGCCCCCAAGGACAGTGTGGTCAAGGTCAGCGACGTTTTGGCGAAAGCCATGGCGTCAATTGACCTGGG
>NW_017131024.1:15686-16174 GCF_001652005.2 Ceratina calcarata | reverse complement strand
TATAAAATATATAATTTTCTTACTCGCTTATCTTTTGTTTCGTTCTTGTCTATATCAAACGCGGCCCGCGCAAACAGTTTGAAATGACAGCTGTTTAATTTCTTAGAGGGCGGTAATAAGATTTAGTAGGAAAATCACGTGGAATAAAACGCTCGATTAAATAATAGAGAAAACTCCACTGGGATTTACTAATGCAGTAAAGAATAGACGAACACGCGTCTCGTCTAACCGTTCTTTTTCTTTGCTAAACCGTTGCAAAACTATTCATACATGACTCGTACCGCGCTCACGCGATCGCCTCATCCCTAAATTCCCTATACGCGAAGATGACGGGAAATCTAGTTTCTCACAACGGCCGTTCGATTGCACGGCAATCACGTCGAGTAGTTACTTTTAATATATAATTTCAAAAAATTTCAAATGTTCATGTCAGTTTATTAATAATACTATCCATTACTGTATATTAAATTCACAATTAAAAAACTATC
>NW_017131024.1:11292-13375 GCF_001652005.2 Ceratina calcarata | reverse complement strand
CCCTTGTTAGATGAGGACCTAACAGGGTCCGGAACTTCGAGGAGGAGAAATGGGAGACAGTAAGGAAATAAAATAAAGTAAAGTAAAATTCCAATTTGGAATTTAAGAACTGTTTATTATACCCAATATTAATATAAAATCTGAGAAGAAGAAAAAGAAAGAACTTTGTATTTATGAGGTCGCTCCGCGGTAGAACCTCAACGGCGGAAGTTAGATCAGAAATAAACAACGGCAAATTAAATTTGTATTCCGTTGGTCAATTCAGTGGATTGTATTTTTCGCCAATATCAATTGGCGAGAATAATTTCTCAGAATAAATAATAAAACAGATCCTACGGGGTGTCTTTCACTCGGTGCAGACGCAGCTATATGTGGGAATCCGGGTTAGAAGGCCGGACCTCCAACTGACCGCCAAACTATGATCAGTCCCTCACAAAATACTCCGGACTATGCCAAGAAGCACCCTACCGGGGAAACCCACTCGCCTTTTTCCACTGTAGGTCACTGATTGAATCAATACCGCATCTGCTGCAGGCCCAATACGGGGACATGGTTTCTCTACCGGCGATCTGCCAAAATAGGGACTATGATCGCGAGGACGTCCGAAACTCGAACACGTTCACCAAAAAACGTGTCCTCGTTTCGACACTGAAAATTAGTGCGTTATACTGGAACGGAAGAGAATCTTCCGTTCGTGTCGTTGATTCGCAATCGAAATTGATACCCGAATGGGAATTCGCGTTAAACGCCTTATTATTCCCGTCCTTCTAAATTGCGAAATGAATGCACTCGCTTGTGATTCGTGTCTCGTGAATCTCAAGCCGAGCATAGAGAATGATGCGAGCCTCCGTGTCTTCTTCCCAAGAAAACTAATTCGCCGCTAAGCGGTGTAGAAATCGAATACATGTTATCTCTTTCTAACATGCGATTTCGGAAAGGCTCGTTACGCGGATGCCTTTGTTTACCTCCCAGCGCCGAGCATACGAAGTGTTATGCCAGTTCTTATGCTTGGTAACAGTAACGATTCTACGAACTGTGTATACATTTCGAAGAATTCGTAATTAATTCTCGGTACACGGATTAATAAAGAAAATATAGGCCGAGCACTGCTCTTAAGCCTTGCAATGAATTGCAATCTTTAAACATACCGCCCCCCTTGCTGGAATCCCGCAACCAAGGAACGCGAGAACAATTGTAAAAAGCCAAATGTCACTCACCGAGTTTTCCAAGAATCCAGCGATTTTTCCAGGTCTTCCACCAGATCATCTTCGTTGCTGAATCGCGAACGGCCCGGCCGGTCACTCCTCGGCGATGGCGACGGGATCCGGTGCCGCGACCTGCGGTTTGCCCTCCGCCGCTTCAGTGCCGGACGCCGAGTCGGCGAGTTGAATCGCATCGTGTAAGTTGGTCGTGCCGGCTTGGCCGAGTATCATGAGTGTACGTCATGCATGTGTGTGTGAGAGTGTCATGTAAGGCGTGTATTTTTTAAAATAATTGTTAACACTTGGAATCACCACTATGCACAATTGATTTATTTGCGAGATACAGAGCAGACACGCACAATAGCTCAGACGATTATTGGCTGACTGACTGACTGACTGAGGTTTAGGGTTGTACTTATATTACTATCTTATGATTCAACGCTTTAGTGGCGGGCGCATATCCTACTGTGTGGTCTAATCAGGGATCTCGTGTCCATCCGTACACGGCTCGCTTCCCCTATTTTTCGCCCGTATTTCGATCCCCACTACTATTCCCCTCATGCGTGCTCATGCGCGTTCGCGAAGCTCTCCGCAGCGGTACCGTGAAAATCAGTGCATACCCCCACCAACTATTGGTCCCCACCATGGTCGCGTCGTCCCCACTTTCCGGCGTGTACGGATGGACACGAGATCCCTGGGTCTAATTCGCAAAATGCTTCGAGTAGCATTCTAAGTAGCATTCTCGATAGCATTCGCAGTAGCATATCGTTGTTGTGTGTAGCCTGATCGACATCCGGTTATTATCTTATAAATTCTTTGGAAAAAAGTACATGCAGGTGTTTTAAAGGGAACCGTCACAAGAGCAAGGGACGGCTTGACGC
>NW_017131024.1:3626-9202 GCF_001652005.2 Ceratina calcarata | reverse complement strand
GTTCTGGGACATCCTGTATAAGTATATACAGGGTATTCCACCTAACTTGACCACCTTAAATATATCGCTTATTTTTTGTGATAGAAAAAATGTCAAGGGGAGAGAATATTCTGTTGGAAGGCGCCAATACGGTGATGGGCCGAATTTTTTTCTCGAGGTCATTTTTTTCGAGATATCAAGGTCATCGAATTTTTTTTAAATTGGACTGCATATTTTCGCTATAACAGTCTTATAGCTTATAAAAAAACGAATCCATCTAGGTGCAATATGTTGACCTTCACGTGACCTTTAGCGAGGAAATTATGAAATGTTTGTCAGTAACTTCAGTACGCGTTCGGGGACAATAAATGAAGGAATTTCAATTTCATTGAAACAGTGTACCGCGTTATTGTCCTTTCATCGGTTGAAGTATGTTTACAAGCATTATTATCAAATCGATAATCTTCGCAGAAAATTCTCGCTTTACAATCAGTATCAGCACAACAAGCTACGACATCGGTATCAGTACAATAAGCTTATCCATCATGTACACTACAGCAGAAAAAGTTGAAATGATTTTAATCTACGGAGAAGCAGGGAGAAACTCCATGCATGCCCAACGGTTATATGCAGAAAGACATCCTGATCGTCATGTTCCTTCCAGACGAAATTTCGACCGTATAGTGAAACTATTTACTGAATCAGGCAGTGTCGTTCCACCTAAACGAAATCGGTCCAAGACCAAAACGAACGAAGAAGCTGAAATCTCAGTTTTGGCTGCGGTACACAAAAATCCACACATTAGTTGCTCACAAATTGCACACGAGTCTGCCTTGTCTCGCACAGGCGTTTGGCGAATTTTAAAGCGGCATAAATTCCACCCGTACCATGTTTCATTACATCAGGCACTAGATGATAATGATCTTGAAAGACGACGGAAGTTTTGTAATTGGGCATTCGAGCAACTGCGGAATAACCAACGTTTCTTTAATTACATGTTATTCACTGACGAGGCATCGTTTACAAATGTCGGACAAATAAATAAGCATAATAAGCATTATTGGTCGGTGGAAAATCCAAATTGGTTGAGGCAAGTTCCGAATCAACGCCCATGGAGTGTGAATGTGTGGTGCGGTATCTTCAACCATCAAATTATTGGCCCATTCTTTATCGAAGGAACATTAAATGGACAAAAATATTCAGATTTTTTAACCAATGAATTACCCGCATTGTTAGAAGATGTTCCATTACAATATCGATCAAGGATGTGGTTCCAGCATGACGGCTGTCCAGCTCACAATGCTCTTATCGCGCGCAATGCATTAAACAGAATGTTTCCCGATCGTTGGATAGGACGAGGTGCAAGGATTTGTTGGCCAGCTCGATCACCGGATCTTACGCCGCTTGATTTTTTCCTCTGGGGACACTTAAAAGATAAAGTTTATAATGATCCTCCCACAACACCAGAAAATATGCGAGAAAGAATTTTACACGAATGTAGATCAATTAGCATAGAAGTGCTTAATGATGTAAAAAAATCATTCATTTACTGTCTCCAAAAGTGTATTGAAGTTAATGGTGCACATTTTGAAAATCTCTTGAAATAAATATTGTGCACTGAATAATACAAATCTCGTCTTTATCTTTTCTCCTTATAAACATAATTTTCTCGTTAAAGGTCACGTGAAGGTCAACATATTGCACCTAGATGGATTCGTTTTTTTATAAGCTATAAGACTGTTATAGCGAAAATATGCAGTCGCATTTAAAAAAAATACGATGACCTTAATATCTCGAAAAAAATGACCTCGAGAAAAAAATTCGGCCCATCACCGTATTGGCCCCTTCCAACAGAATATTCTCTCCCCTTGACATTTTTTTTATCACAAAAGATAAGCGATATATTTGAGGTGGTCAAGTTAGGTGGAATACCCTGTAATATTATGTCTGTGTTCTGTGAACAATAATATGATAAATACCACGAACTCAAGGCGAGTTCGAACAAGGGAAATGGATGTGAGTGATGGGTGGTATAAAATAAAACACACAATTTGCGGTAAAAGAATTAAACGTTTGTTTCGGCATAAAAACCCTCACGGAATTGAGGGAAAAGCCGGACAAGAGTGTCTTAACTAACTTTATTAAAGCAAACAAATGAAAACTAGATTCCTTATTACCCACTATAATCTATATACATATCCGAACGTTGAATGATCATTCACGCATAAGTTGAGAGATCTCTCTTACCTGGTAAAAGAAAAACGCCACGTGGCTCGCACAAACTCCTCAAACCCACCTCGAACACTTCTGCAGAGGAAGATGCTGAGTGGAACCGAAACAACTCACAGCGTTGCACCACGTTCTAGTGGTCAAGCTGGAAAGGAGAAACCTGGGTGGTCCTTGACCTGCAATGCACGCGTCCCGACGTCTCGAGGAGTCCAACGTGCGAATGCAAAACAGCAACACTTGCTGTCGAAAATATCAGGAATCTCTAGCTAGGTTACGCCGACAAGTGCACGTAGAACCCGCTAAACCAAAACGCAATTCGCGCACGCACGCACGCATGGTCACGATCGTGAATTCGTAAGATCGCGCAAGCTCGATCACGATATGAACGAATCGCTTAAATATAACGCTAAATTCCTGCTCTCCATGAGCAGTTACGCAAACGGACACGCCACCACAATTAAAGCAAACTCTCTCAGCAAAATCGGTACGTATCAGAAAACCACCAAGCGCTCGCTTACTGAGACAAAAGACGAACCGATTGTCCCGAGCTAGCCGATTCACTCCGGCGTCACCTCCCCCAATCGGGCCAATGCGTACGCATCGTACAAAAGAGCGACGACGTGATGACTCGCACAAGCGAGCGAAATTCAAATCATCCATAGCCGGCTCTGACTCGAACATTCTGAGATACTACATGTTCCGCTAAGTATAATCGTACTTCCTTCTCCTTTTTATCGTCGAATGTCTCAGTCTCACGATCGGAACTTCTCAACACAGTTTTAAAAAAGTTATGTAATGTAGATTTTGTTGAACCTAAGCAATAGATTGCAACATATACTCTACTTATAAAACGGGTGACATTAATAAATAGTAGTAGAGGTAGTATATTTATTCTATACGGTTAAATCGCATACATACTATCGGTACTTGTACTAGTAGTAGCGCTACTAGGAGTATTCTCAATTGACGGTTCATTCACTTGTTTATGGTATTTTGTTATTAATTCACATATTCTATTGTAGCCTGTTGTTTTCTGTTCGGGTTTTAACAATTGATCCTTGTAACGTGGATATCATCGCACTAGTATACCATGGATCTTTCAGCATACTTTCAAAGCGTTCCTATGAATAAAATATCACATTTTGTACAAGATAATTCATTTTGACATTTTTAAGTACATTTATTTGTTAAAATATTGGGGTTATTAGTAGAAATTACCTTTAATGCATTCTGCAATTTTGTACAAACATTTAAAATTAATACCCCCGTTCCGTCATCGATTTCCTCACCTTTCTTAACTTCTAGTACACTTATCAGTCCATGATACATTGGATAGTACCGTGAAATTGTTGGGTATAGTTCGCCGCTCATAATTTCTGTAGCACTTTTAAATGGTTCTAACACTGTAATGAAACATTTCATGAATGTCCAGTCTTCTGGTGACAAGTTTTCTGGCATATTAGCTTCGCACAATATCATATATAATGCTGTTTTCAACTTTAGAGATCTGTCGAACATTAAATAAGTCGAATTCCATCTCGTATCGACTTCCTGTACAAGCTGTAAAAGGATCTACGCCTTCCTCTATATCTTTCTGCAAGTTCATAAATTTTTCTCTTGCATCCGTGGATCTTGCAAAAAACGCAACAACTGCTCGACATTTTTTTCTTAATGAAGCATATATTACAAAATTTCTCATAGCATGCTTCACTACTAATTGCAAACAGTGTCCGAAACATGGGACTCTTGTCCAATTTTTTTGCGTACTTATTGCCTTTATTAAATTTCGTCCATTATCCGTTGTAAAAAAAGCGTGTTTTTCGGTATCTATTTGCCAGTCACGTAAGCACTGTAATAGTGTTTTTTGTATATAAACATGTGTGTGTCTTTCCGGGATATGTTTTAAAGTTAACATAAAATGTTGTAATTCAATATCTTTTGATATATGTATAGTGCATTGTCAATGAAAGATAACTTTGTACAACTCTTGACGTCCATCCGTCTGTCGTGAAAGCAAATGTATTGTCTTCTAATAATGCTAATAAATAAAATGAAAATAACGAAATAATAAGCAAAACAATAAGAAAATAGTATGGAAATAAAAATTATCCATTGTTCCTTGTTCTTCGAGGCTATCGCGGCTACCGCTCGGCCGCGAACGACTTCTCTTCGATATGTATAAACTCGTATATCTCATCTGTAATACTGCCTACACTGTGTCTATGCTGCGGTGGAACCGAACCGGGTACATCTCTGCTAAAAAGGTGCTGGAATATGCTACGGTGGATGTTCTTTCCGAATTGGCCGCGAGGTGCAGCACTTTCGTTGTGGTCCCACGCGAGAGCAAAGGCATGAGCACTCTCATTTTCTCTCTAGTACTACATATAGTTAATTTCTGAAAGTTAAGTTCGCTGAAATATACGTAGTTTGGAATAAATGAAGAATAGGGTTATATTGATTTAATTTTTACATTTTATTTCAAGAGCTAATAAAAATTTATTACAAGAATGATAATTTTTTAATTTTTTAATGAATAATTTATTTATTTACAGTAATTGAATTAATAGTTTTTTTTGTTAACTATAAGTTAATTAATAATTTTTAAAAATAAAAATCGGCGGCTCCCGCCGCGTCTGCTGTCCCAGCCGCCGCGCCGCCGCCACACCGTCCTCCGCGGCCACCACCACGCCGTCCTCTGCTATATAGTAGTTTTTTTATTAATTTCCGCATCTGAAACAGTAATAAAAATAGTATATATAAATGAATGAATATAAAAAATTCGAAAAGCGATTTTTCACATATTTTTTGTAAGATGAATATTACATGATTTTGAATCGTTGATTTTGAAGGCATATTTTTTTGCATCCATAATTCGCTTTCAATGTTCAAAACACTCAATGAAAGTACCTACCTGGCACCCCTACCTCAAATCTTAAAACATAGATACGTTTTTCGTATCTAAGGACTCATTTGTGCGCCAAACGGCAAACAAATTACAAAGCGGACGAAAGATTTCTTTGACCTTTTCGCGGATTTGTTCGTTCGATTTGTGTTGTGAGTTAATATTAAACAGTGTTGTGATTCATGGAATCGGGGAAGCAAGATATTAAAGATTTCTGCACTTACGTCGGATACAACAGTAGTCGACGAGAAGATCACCTGTACGCCTTTCCGAAAACGGATAGTCCCCGTCACAAACAGTGGATTTCAATAGTTAGTAAGTACATATGCAAAGATGTACTGAAGTAAATATGTTCGAGCTATTTTCTGTTCCTGCGAATTTGGAATCCGGCTGGAAATTTCATTCTCTTCTTCTTCTTTTTCGTATCGTTTAGACGTTGACACGAGACCATGGTTTGTTACATGAT
>NW_017131024.1:0-1878 GCF_001652005.2 Ceratina calcarata | reverse complement strand
AGATATATACATAATACTATTTCAGTCGTTTGGACTTTGGACTATCGAATTATCGATGATTATCGAGCAACATACTATATTAGTCGTCTGAACTTGGACCATCGAGCTACCGATAATTTAGCCATCTGACGTTGGTTCGATGTAGTCGATAGTATCAGAGATTTAGTCGACTAAAAGTATCGTTGGCTACTATCGACTAAATCGATAGTTTTTAGTCGATGGTGCCCATCACTATTATGGAGTTGGTCGTTGTTAGGGATGGTGCCCTAACGGGGAGCCGGAGATAGAAAATCGGGATTATTAACCCCTTGACATACAAATTAAATGGAACTTTACATACAAATTAAATGGAATAAATGACGAGTCAAACTCGTCATTGTATGTCAAGGGGTTAAATACATACAGCGAAGTTTTGCCCAGAAAACCCAGAACCGTTTCTTAATTCGAAATTAAGAATATAACGTGATTAAAGTAGAAAAGACGGGACTGCCAAGCGAACCCTTGTGTCCGCGGTGTACGACACCGGCGTGCGTCTCTCAAGGGTTTCTGAACACAATAGGAAAACTCAGATTATGCGAGGCACGGATACTCGTGCGATTAATTAGCATAAGACATGTGCAACCGATTCGTTTTTGCTTCGCGTGGACTGTATTAATATGTCGGCACGAGAAGAGAACAGCTCGTTTCCTCATGCCGAACCTCGTATGTCGTGCCGTGACGCAGGAGGATGCACCGGATAGCACCAATGAACACCGGTTACAACGAATCGTTGCAGAGCGGGTATAATGATCACGACCATCACAAATGCGACTTTTATCACCGCAATAGCAAAGGGCTTCCGACTTTAAACGGTCTCGATAAAAGCCGCACTGCTCTGACCAGCGAAACTCGCGCTCGGGCGATGACCGAAGGGTCACCTTCGAAAATCGCTCCGATACGGGTCAAGGTGCGTAGACCGATACCGATCTACTGCAATTCAAATCGATATTCTCCGGTATTATAGCAAACAGCTGATTTTAATCCAGGATCCAGGCGGATTTCTCGACGTCTACCCGACGTTAATCTACTTTACGAATTCGGAGAACTTTCTCAGAAATTCGGGTGTAATACTCGTACATCGGTAGACGCACCGGGAAGGAATTAATAAGAATCCGCGATACGCGTACGATTGCCGGTACGCGGCTCTTTGTCTATTCGTATACGCGTCTCTCTCGCACTCACACTCCGGGCGTATACACGCTCGTATGGGTCACCGTTCGGGATTCCTTGTATCGGACAATCTTTCTGCCCCGCCCGCTCGGATTCCTTTAAAAAATCGGACCGATTGCTATGCAGCATTTTTCGGCCTACGATTATTCACCGAATCAAAAGTGGCTGTACTACAATTAGCCAGGAAAGTAAACAAAAAAGGATCATAAAACGCCTCAACTAGCGAATGACGAGCGAGGGCGGTATCAAAGTATTTATATACATCAGTTCATTTCCATCGCCACTGATACTTTCATTCTTTCACATGCTTCTATATGTATATGTATATCTGCCGCCTTATTGCATATGGTTATACAGTGTCTCCGTGTAAAAATTACATAGTTTTGACATTCAACATTCATGCGAATTACGGTGCCAGGTGACAATCTTTCTGCCCCGCCCGCTCGGATTCCTTTAAAAAATCGGACCGATTGCTGTGCAGCATTTTTCGGCCTACGATTATTCACCGAATCAAAAGTGGCTGTACTACAATTAGCCAGGAAAGTAAACAAAAAAGGATCATAAAACGCCTCAACTAGCGAATGACGAGCGAGGGCGGTATCAAAGTATTTACATACATCAGTTTATTTCCATCGCCACTGATACTTTCATTCTTTCACATGCTTCTAT
>NW_017131023.1:0-906 GCF_001652005.2 Ceratina calcarata | reverse complement strand
TCATTTTTTAATTATTTCTCGGTAATACTTCCGAAATCTGATATGGGCCTGTATATTGATTATCAAATTTACTAGATGGTTCCTTTAATACATAAACCCCTTGCCCAGGGCTAAAAGTTTGAACGTTAATTTCTGCGTCATAATATTTTTTTGATCTTTCTTTTGCTTTTATCAGATTTTGGTGTTCCGCGATTTGTACTTCATTTAGTACTTCGAATGAATTATTCAAATATTCAAAATATGTTGATCCTATTCTGTCATCTATTTCTGGTTCAGAACTTGGTATTCTAGCAGTTCTTCTAAATACTAATTCATATGGTGTATAATTAGTTCCTTCAAGAACGCTAGTATTATACGAAAACATAGCGAGATCTAACCATGTATCCCAATCTCTACCCTTTTGTGTTTGTACTTTTAGATATTCCGATAAAACCTGATGTGATCTTTCTAATTATCCGTTTGATTGTCGTTTGTAAGCCGTTGTTTTGTATTGTTTTATTCCAAATCGTTTTGCTATACAATTTATGAATGAGGAAATTAAATTTGCTCCTTGATCGGTAAGAATCGCTTTAAGTGCTCCGAAAACACAAATCAAACGTTTTAACATGGAATCAGTAATAGAGACCAAGCTTGTATTATTTAAGTGAACAGCTATGGAATATTTGGTTAAAAGATCTTGCATGGTTAATATGTACATGCTACCTGTAGTTGTAATGGGTAACGGTCCCATTATATCTATAGCTACCTTATCGAATGCATGGCCTGGTGTATCAGTTATTATCATAGGTTGTTTAGTTTTTACTCTAGTTAATTTCTTAAGTTGACAATTTTCACATACTTTTACATAATTTTGTACTTGTGTTTTCATATTTGGTCATATGTGTTTTGTTTTAATTCCTTCAAGAG
>NW_017131022.1:0-522 GCF_001652005.2 Ceratina calcarata | reverse complement strand
GCTGGTTTCAGCCTGTCAACTAATACATTTGTATCTCGTCCGTTAATCCTAATGACAAAAGTTTTCTGTTTTCTTTAGATAACGGAATATGGTCCGCAGTATGGTGCTTGCAATGGTTTTTTGACCGTATCACGCCTTAAAAATACATGCTGTGTTGTCGCTAAATCTTTATAAATGAACACAGACTTTTCTCCATGCCTTAAAGTTTGGACCAGACGCAACGATCGCATATGTCTACGCAATTGGTCAACAATCTGCGCTATTTCTTGAGTGCTGTCTCCCTCGATGAGGTCGCCGGGCAGTCGCAGTGGTTCTCCATATGTTTAAAAATCGGATATTAATTTCATAAATTCGATTCGCGGTTCAGTTATTTGCACGGCCTTCGGATTGAGGTTTTTTCTCCGAAGGTACGAATAGGGCTAACCGCGAGGAAAATAACATAGACAAATCGGTGTTCGACGACCTCTAGAGCGAGTGTTTATCGCGACACGCGCCGGATTGCGTGGCAAAAAACTGCACGGA
>NW_017131021.1:0-522 GCF_001652005.2 Ceratina calcarata | reverse complement strand
GGAGAGCGAGCTCGATCCAAGTATCGAACGATCGAGTGATTCTCTCCGAAGGAACTACCTTCGAGAATCTACAGGGAAAATAAGAAAGATCGTGGGAGACTTACGTCTCCGGTCAAGCGTTGGCGAATTAAAACTCGAACCGACAGACCGGCTGAGCTATCTCAGTCTCACGGTATCTGAAATGCTGGAGGTGAACAGACGGAATTACTCTACGTCCGATTATCGCAGTTTACAATATAAATTCGTCAGCGGAAGTACTTCCGCTGCACGAACATTCCCTGTTCGAGCAATGCAGGCTTGACCGCCGTAAAATTACTACAAATTCGGGTTAGGGAACTCCCTATTGCCGCTTAGAGCTGTTATAATTCGTATCGCAGACAAACTCTGCACGGAGACAAGCGGATTAACTCAATTCGAAGAATACTGCTAAGAATTCGCGGAATCGACGCTCTTCGGTAGACACACCATATTGGAATGATTAGGAATAACAAGGAACCGCGGCACGCGTATCATTGCCGTTAA
>NW_017131020.1:0-522 GCF_001652005.2 Ceratina calcarata | reverse complement strand
TATTGTTAATTAATTATATATAGAACTGTTATACAACGTTTAATACAACTGAGAGAAAATTAATGTACAGTAATTTAATTTGAATTCATTGACTTCATACGCGGTAACGCGCACCGTTCATTTCATCGAATGAAAAAATTTTTCATTCTAGTTCGCCCCGGGCGACTCCTTGCACTCCTTGGCACCAATTGAACATTTTTCACAATAAACAACTCGAAATATTGGAATTCATTGTAGAAAAAAAATTCTTTTTTTCACAATGGAAACGTACGAGGTTGCGCTTGCGATAGTTGATAACGACGAAAAATCATTTACGTCGTAAACGTTCGAACGTGATTTAATGACGATTTATTGAAGTGTAAGCGAGAAATATTCTCTTAATGATATCCAACCACGAGAACCAGTAATGTTAATCGCCTCTTATGAAACAAATAATCCGCGCACAGAAAACGTGCCTGCATGATTCACTATATTCGATAATTATATAAATATACTCGCTTCACGATTTTGCATTCATTATTC
>NW_017131019.1:0-522 GCF_001652005.2 Ceratina calcarata | reverse complement strand
GCGTCGATTGATTCTTGAAGATTGCGTTTAGGACCGATAATGGTGAACAGTCTCTACTTTTTCCCGAACCAGCCGTGGCACTGAAACAGAGTGTGCAGATTGTCATCGTTCACCTCTGCACAGTGATGGCACTTCGAGGAGGGTTCCTTGCCTATTCTATGTAAAAATAATCGCCTACCGAAGCATCCATGACCTGTTAATATTTGGGATAGGTGGAACGTGACTTTGCTGAACTCTCTCGTTGTCCAGAACTCAAAACAAGGTAATATGGCAGATATCAATGGATGACAAACTAGGCAAGGGGCTTGTAGCCTCTCTTTCCATTTGTTCATCATGAGCTGAATACGTTGATGGTTTACTTCAGAGATATCGTTGGTACACCAGTTCCTTCTGCTCTTAATCCTTTCCATCGCATAGTAAGTTTGAGATATAACTTCGATCTGTATGTCGATTGGTATACATCTGGGTAGCAGTAGAACGGAGTTTAAAGCTACAGTTTTATAACAACAAATTATCCTTCTG
>NW_017131018.1:0-522 GCF_001652005.2 Ceratina calcarata | reverse complement strand
TGCATCATGTACAGTTTCGAAAGTGACGATCATCCGCGATTCACCACTCGGTCCTCCTCTCTTTCACACCGACGGCTGTTCGCGTGCGATACGATTATGGTTATTAATGTCAGCGACTCGTAACTGGGTCGAACGCGACGGTGAAAAAAGCTGATGGTAGAAATCGTAAAACGCGCGGCATCGTTTTCGATACGCGGCCGGCCGGATGATCGTCTATTCAGGATCAAAGTTCAATCCTCCGCCACGGTGCATGTGTTCCACAGGTTAATCATCAAAGACACTCCGCTTTCCTCACGGGTAGAAATCTCAGACGTATCTCACATGCATTGACAGTTGAATGGAGAATTCAATTATCCGTTTAAAAGATCGAAAACCACATTTCCCTCTCGGATTTTTTCAACCTTGTTATCAATAATATTTAGAATACGTGTAACTTTTATCTAAAACAATCTTAAAAACTTCATTATCATTATTATTATTATTAGATTATTAAGGTTTCATCAATTAGAAAAATGATTAGCA
>NW_017131017.1:0-522 GCF_001652005.2 Ceratina calcarata | reverse complement strand
ATATTTTCAGCATTTTCGATGTCTTCCATATACTCAATTTGTATTTCGTTCGACGAAAGATCCATTTGTCCGTACAACGACGCTTCCAAACGCTTGACGGCTCACTAACACTAATGCTGACGCCCTGTACGTGACCTGTCCGTGTAATCTTAAGTCGAGTAAAACCTCGACTTGAAAATCCAACCTCACTTTTCCAGCAATAAGCACTTCCTTCGGTCGAATAAGCATTTGCTTATTCATAATTTTGAATTGCACATCATTAAAACTTTTATGAAATTTCCACACACATGGTCATGTGAAAGTCGTAGTGTCATAGGTCAATGAACTCGCCTTGCCCTCAGCTATCATCGTACGATAACAAAAATATATGGTTTCATTTAAAAAAAACACCGATGACTTTATAATCTCGAAGAAAATGACCTCGAGCAAAATTTTTTACCAATCAGAATATGTGCCCCATAGGATATAATAACTTTTTCTTCTAACATTTTTTCTATCATGAAAAACAAGCGAGATATTTGA
>NW_017131016.1:0-522 GCF_001652005.2 Ceratina calcarata | reverse complement strand
GAAAAAAATCGACGAAACGAAATTTCATTAGCAATTGATTACATCGAATTATTCTTTGCAGATCGCAGAGTCGGTTATTGCTTCTTGCAAACGATCGGTGGCCGATGCACTGCGAGAACTTCCGATCTAAAGACAGTTACTAAAGCGGATTGCTGTTGCACAATGGGCGCAGCCTGGGGACCACACTGCGAGATTTGCCCTTCGAAAGACTCGGACAATTACAATGAACTTTGCTTAGACAAAGGTTTCTCCGTGGATGGACAAGGTAAAAAGAGAAAGAAATTTTGAACGAGGAAATCATTGATGAATCATGTCATAATCGAACGATTGGAAATTTGTTTAGACATCGACGAGTGCAGAACAATTCCCGACTTGTGTAAAAATGGGTTGTGCATCAATACCCTCGGTTCTTATCGATGCGTCTGTAACAAGGGCTACAAGGCTGATAAAACTGGGACCCAATGCGTCGGTATGCATTCGACTTTATAAAATTGTTAATTTATCCACCAATGCGAAGGATTT
>NW_017131015.1:0-522 GCF_001652005.2 Ceratina calcarata | reverse complement strand
GCAAGAAACTCGGCACGGTTTTTCTATGTTCTCGCGGTGACTTTCTCGGAAGATCAATACAGTCCCGAGAATATTATTATTTCGGATTATTAATTTGAACCGAAGAGACTGTTAGGAAATTAACTTTTTCCTTTTTTAAACATATTCGTTTAGATATTCGTCAATGAAAATACATTTTCCCATAAGAATATGTGTAAAATTTGCAAATTTTTCAAACGTTATATCTCGATTATAAAGCATTGAAGAACCTTGAAATTCGTAGACAAACCTTTTTATATGCAAGCCCATGAAAAATTTTAGCTAAATCTTATCGTTATTTCAATTATCAAGTAAACTTTCTTTTTTCTCATCAATCTTTGTAACGATTTTAAACTTATTGTTCCTTTTAGGTGTAGGCTTTTTTTTATTTCTGCTTGCTTTTGGGATTTTTTCTTCTTCTTTTGCTCTCTCAATTTTCATCTTTTTGAGACTAATTTTGTTAGTTGAATACCTAACCGGGTCCGGATAGGAGCGGGAAACGGG
>NW_017131014.1:0-522 GCF_001652005.2 Ceratina calcarata | reverse complement strand
ATGCTAACCAGTTGAAGTGTGATTTTATCTAAACCGTTCTCATTACTCGAGAACATATATATTATTTATAAAGGAATGGGATTTGTTCATCGCACGAACGTTTGACAAATAATGAATGAAGTGAGGATAGACGAGAAAAAGAGAACGGATAAAAGATGCAGGGGACGGGAAGAGGAAGAGGCCTCGCAATTGGAATTATTCGATTACGAGATCGACAAATCGTGACGACCGCAGCGTCAACGTTGTTAACAGGGCACGGCACGGAATGGATTAATCGAGCGTGTTACACGTTTACACGATGAACCGGATTGCAGCAAACCGACGACAAACGGTGATTTCTAGTAACGACAGGCTTCGACGTTCCGCACGAAAACCGACGCGTGTACCGGAAGATTCTCCGTGTACGGTTCGTGGCTGGTCGATCTCGCAGAAAATGAGAACTGATATACATGCCTATCACCGCGGGATTTCGTACATCCCGTGTAATAGTGTTAAAATAAAAATAAATTAATATTTTTGTAT
>NW_017131013.1:0-522 GCF_001652005.2 Ceratina calcarata | reverse complement strand
GAAGGAACTGTAAGTCAACTCTTATAAAGATAATAAACATAACGATGGAATACCGCATAGAAATTCCTTTCTGTCTGGAGCCGGTGACACTGCGGCGCGCCCGTAACACCGCGGCGCGGCCTGTAACATCATGTAAAACTGCGGTCGGCCCCCACTGCTGCAAGGCAGTGCGAGCCGAATGCGAGCATCGAGATGTTACGGGACGCGCTGCAGTGTTACGGGCCGCGCCGCGGTGTTACGGGCGCGCCGCAGTGTGACGGGATCCAGGCAGAAAGGTATCATGTTCGCGTTATCACAAACTCCGGTTAGCCCAGGTTGCAAGGAGATCAGCCCGTCGCTCCGTCCCATGCAGAACTCTGCCGGCTAACCTGCCTGCCGCTCTCGGCCGGTTCAAAAGGGGCGCAATGCTCATTATCTTAATGAGTTTTACTTCAAATGACCTGAGGTTTTGGGAAAACCTTCCTAAAAAGTTGTACTTTTATATGAAAAATTTTCAGAAAAATGGATTTTTCAAAGTGATTA
>NW_017131012.1:0-522 GCF_001652005.2 Ceratina calcarata | reverse complement strand
GTTTGAAAATATTGGAAGCAACGTAACTTGAATTTTCATACCTTTCCCTTATTTTAAAATATTCGATCAACTTTAGAGTCCACGACTTTAAAATGGTCAATGAATAAAAAAAATATTGTAGATAGTAGAAGGGAGTGCATGTAGTTGAGCATTAGGTGGTTCTAATCGAAACTGGGTAAAAGCTCGTTATTGGAATTGTCTCGGGGTGAGCGGAACGGGGCTAATAGCCGAGCCACAATGGGCACACACTGGTCGTGGCTCGTGTGAAACACGCCAGGTTGCCCGTCGCACCGGATTAAGGGTTGTCGCGCACCCCCAACCGTGCGACTCCACTCTCTCTCTCTCTCTGTCTCTAGAGTAATGTAATCTAACACTTTCTTATCTCCTGTCTAATCTTTAATACATTCTTCACTGTTCACTGAATTCAATCCATCGTTCTGATACCTAATGCAAATTCTGTAGTAGAATTATTATTAGACTGGCTTAAGGATGTATTGGCTATACAGTCAATCCCAAAAGTTT
>NW_017131011.1:0-522 GCF_001652005.2 Ceratina calcarata | reverse complement strand
ACGATTCCTTTCTTAGATTTTTTACCTTTGTTTCAACTAAAACCTTGAGAAAAATATGATTGGTACGAGAACGAGTTTTTATTATATTCGCGTCATACTGGAGATAAAAATGTAAGTGGTGGAAGGTAAGTTGGCCCAAGTTGTTAGAAAAACCTAACTGACAACTTGTCCTTTACAAATATTACTTAGTTTGGAGAACCGAGTCGTAGAAAAATAGGAAAGCACATCTGGTTATAGCTGGTAGTAAAGTAATATCAATTTTGTAAATGGCCGGGTAAAGTATGTTTTAGGATCGTTAAGCCGTTTGGTGTAAAAGAACCGATTTAGCTAAACCCGACTCCTAGCCGTGCGAAAGACCAAAGAAACCGTACGTTACAAACCGATCCTGGAGGCTACAAGAGATATTTTTTATGATTCGAAAATTTATGACTATAGCTTCGACATGATAGTTTGTCTGCTGATATAATTTTATTTACAAATATACATAATATAACTAAATGAATTAGTGAATTATTATATCAT
>NW_017131010.1:0-523 GCF_001652005.2 Ceratina calcarata | reverse complement strand
AGAGAATGAATGAAGAGATAGGAGAGGAAGAGTGGAGGGAGTACTTTATGGGACTATTAGGGAGGGGGTAGGGAGGAGGGTGAGACTAGGGGGAAGAGAAGGAAGAAAAGGGGAGGAAGAGGAATTAAGGATGGACTGTTAGAGAGGCAGTAAGGAAGCTGAAAGAGGGAAAGGCAATGGGAGTGGATGAAGTACCTAACGAGGCATGGAAGTTTGGAGGAGAAAGGACGGAGGTGATAGCATGGGAAATTTGTAGGAGGGTGTGGAACGGGGAGGGATGGCCGAAGGTATGGAAGGATAATTGTACCGATAGTGAAGAAGGGAGCGGGGTTAAAAGTAGAAGANTAGGAAAGGGATGGGCACAATAGATAACATCTATGCCCTAAACTTTGTGACAAACGATAGAATTAGAAGAGAGAGAGGGAAAATGATAGCGATGTTTATGGATTTGAAGGCGGCCTTTGATTCAGTAGACAGGGTAGTGTTAGGGAAGGCATTAGAAAAGAGAGGTGTAAGGGAGGGA
>NW_017131009.1:0-522 GCF_001652005.2 Ceratina calcarata | reverse complement strand
GATTAAATGAAACTTATCGATATTGAAATTGCAGGCTGCCACTAAAAATATGGAAAATTATGAGGACAGAGAAATCAAAGAACCTCCGAAGTCAACTTTCACTATCTTCGGGGACCCAATAGTAACGACAAACTGTCAAAGGAATGCACTTTTATCTGGTATCTCTGGAGGAATAATTTCTGGATTAATAGGATTTTTATTCACAAGCAATCCACGACAAGCTACACGCATTGGTGTAGGCAGTTATTTTGTAATAACAGTCACCTTTGCATGTTATTGTGCCTATGATGAATATGAAATGAAAAGACAAACTAGGCTTATAAGGCAAAGTCTAGTGCAAGCACATCTTGGACCGATAAAGCAAGATTCAACTGACACTCCAGTTAAACTTGATGAAGCTTAGAATCAGTCTTGTTCATGCGGTGTAAAGAATGTACATACATATATTGGGTTAATGAAAAAATATTCTTTCTGTGAGCTTATCGAAGCTGTAAAACTAGTACTTAGATAATAGTTATTAAA
>NW_017131008.1:0-523 GCF_001652005.2 Ceratina calcarata | reverse complement strand
GTTAATTTACAATTTTTCGTACGTTTCAGGAGATGAAAGTTAACTGGGCCACGTCTCCGGGAAACCAACCAAAGCAAGACACCAGCAGTGAGTACAATTCATATTTTGCATGCTAGTAGACATCTTGTCAATTTTAAAAATTATATATTTCCGTATGTTTCCCACTAAATCATATTACGAAAATAATTCAGAAAATATTACCAATCAAAATTATAAGAGAAACAATATTTAAAGATTTAAATATTCAACCGTGTAGATATTTAATTCCCATTATGACTGCTTTCTGGGTATTATTAAATAATGCATAATTGTGAAATTACTATCACACACGGACCACGATTATTATATGCAGACAGAGCTTATAGAGAAACCAAATATTAAATTATTTAGCCTTCGTATCCATCGATTCGAAATTCATTTCGTTATAGGAACAATTCGAATTATAAAATAAATAATTGCAAGTATCTACAGTAGACACGATTTAAAAAGTTTGTCCTATGCAATTTGAAGTATGAAATAAATA
>NW_017131007.1:0-523 GCF_001652005.2 Ceratina calcarata | reverse complement strand
AATAGAAGAAAGTACTAGACACATAATAGAAAGGATGAGAGAAGAGTACAAAGAATAAATGATAAAGTGGGGGGAAGAGATACGAAGGGAGAGGGAGGAATGGAGAGCCAAAAGGGAAGAATTGGCGGGAAAAATAAGAGAACGGAAAGAATCACACAGTTGGAAAGGATGGTAGATAGAAGAGAGAGAGAGAGAGAGAGAAGAGAAAACTTATCATAAAGGGAACAGAATGGAAGGAAAGAGTAGGAGAAAAAGAAGTAGAAAACTTCTTAACCAAGCAACTGAAGGTTGAGGTTAAAGTCAATAAGGCTATCAAGATAGGTAGAGGGAAAGGAAAAGAAATGATACTGGCAGAACTGAGGAGCTGGGAAGAAAGAAGGGAGGTGATGTAAAGAAAGAAAACACGAAAAACAGGAATATGTATAGATGATCATTTGTCAAAAAAGAAGAGATTGGTACAAGAGAAACTCAGAGAGAGGGCGAGAGAGGAGAGAGCATAGGTAAGAACAGCGAAGGTAGGATA
>NW_017131005.1:0-523 GCF_001652005.2 Ceratina calcarata | reverse complement strand
GTTCCATATGAGTCTGGAATTAATCTTTCAATTAGAATTGAACTCAGAATCAAACAATCTAAAGTTGAAATAAAATATCAGGACTCATGAATTCTTTTTTTGAACCTGAATAATGAATGAGAATCACGTATCACATAATTTGGGAATCAATGATGGCCGGTGCAAGTTCCTCGAAAATTTCAAGCCCGGTCACGTGACCAGAGAATATTAAAAGCAGACACGGTGTACAGTTCTGAGTATCCAGGATAGGCTTGGCTAATCGCTCGTAAATACGCAGCCGATGCTTTGCGCTCGCTTCGCGTATTCGTAACCCATAAAGTTAGCTTGAGTAGAATTTCAACCAGCCTCGGCGTCTCGTCCTGACCCAACGTCGTGATCTTATCAAACGACCAACACTGTAACTCGTTTCTGTTCTCTCATTCTCGCGTAGAAAACAGATTTAACTGTTTCCAAAATTAGCTCAAACGAAATATTAGGTCTACCGGAAAGTTCTGTCCGTTTTTGGAATAAACCAAAATACAAA
>NW_017131004.1:0-523 GCF_001652005.2 Ceratina calcarata | reverse complement strand
GAAAGTACGATTCTTGACAAATGCTTTATATTATAGAAATTATTCATTTTATTTGTACTTCATTGAATTTCGCAGTAAAATACTTTAAACATTTATATTGAATTCTAGCTCTGTTCTAAGTATTTATACTTTGTAGAAAATAATATTCTGTTTCGAATTTGAAGAACTCTTTTCAAATACCAACCTTTTATTTAATAAAGTTGTTAATAGGTTTTGAAGTTAGAGGAATTAAGGAAAATTTCATATATTGTTAATAAAATTCACGTTTCGATAATATTTGTATATAAGATTTTATACAATTCTAGTTTGGAAAGTGGAAGTGTGTACAAGTACGAAATTCAGGAACATTCTACAACAGTTTGTCTGCTTTATAGCTTGATAATGTCGACGGCTATTATGGTTTTATGTTTTCAAAATGATTACTTCCGAAGAGATTATCGTAAGAGTGATGAAAAAGTGGAGTAACTCTGAAATTATGGAGACGTAAAGTATAAATAGTCGTTTAGATTGACGTTTGTACAGC
>NW_017131003.1:0-523 GCF_001652005.2 Ceratina calcarata | reverse complement strand
GATTACAGCTCATTACGAAGTTGTAGGAACTACTATCCATAGCTGCATGTAATAAACACAACACGAGGTCTAAGAAATTATTACAGTTTCGTTAAGTTGCCTCACTTTGTCTATTTGCCGGAGTTTCTTTCTTAAATAGACCCATTTTTCCCCTCGCAAGCACCTCCTATTACTCGCTTGCGTGAAAATACGAAAAACACCCCTTGGCGAAGATTTCATTTCTCAGATATCTAGTTTCCGCAACGTGCAAGAGATGTGAAGATATTGCTCGTAGGTATATTTTCCGGAGCAAATATAAAAGAACACAACATAATAAAGCTTGGAATACCTTTCTTGTATGCACCCAAGCAAAATATTAAATTGTATGATACTTCAGATTGAAATAGGGGGTTGAAAATTGGCATGAAATGGTTTCGTTGAATACACTATCGAATGTTCGATCGTGAGTTGAACTTGAATCAAGGATCGATTAGACCATTTTATCCGGCTAGACCCTTTTCTTGAGTTGAAGAATTAGTATTAT
>NW_017131002.1:15808-17888 GCF_001652005.2 Ceratina calcarata | reverse complement strand
TTTTGATTTAAGTCAAATGTCATGCGCAGCGTATGAGTAATTCAATATTGAAAAAATAAAAAGAGAACAACTCGTAGCGTAAGAATGGAAATTCAGTATTCCGAGCGCAATGAATATCTGAGGGAGATTGCGAAACGCATTTCTCATCTTTTCCGAGTATTGTATGCGTTTATTACCATGTTCTAGGCAAAGAATTTATCTGCACGCATGGAAGTAATAAGCCTTTCCTACGGAAAAATGTTATGCAAATGCGTTTTGTTCCACTTTTTATTATCGCACGAATATTTTCTTCAGATGAATCACACACGTTTTTTTCCCATAGTAGACAAAAAAAAATCGTTTCGCTCATCTTTCTATATTTATGATTCAGCAATTGTTATCAATTCATCGCTGGTATATGTTATGGCGGTTACAAAATAGTTCTGTACTTCACTGATCTTTGGAAAGTTTCTTTTTTCACATTATTATCGTTTCTGATCAAGAATGCATTGATATGTATAAAAAATCCTAAATACTGCCCCAGAACTGTTATTATCATTTCACGAGAATTTTACAGGTCAAGCTCTGCATTCAAAATTGCACTTTTCTCAACTGTACGTCGGTTTTGATTTAGATAACTGATGGAGTTATGCATTGACTAAATTTCGGACATAATCACCTTGGAAAGGTGCCAACGGCGGTCGTTTCAATCGTGGTTTCAGAGAAATCGATCCTATTTGCGGTCAGGCAGACGAAGGGCAAACCCTAGGGATGACCGGCGCGACGTACACTGTATATGCAGTTGTTTCATTTGTGGTCGCGGTCTAAAGTGTGAATTACTGTACACAGATTTCAGATTTCACCCCTTGTTTGACGAAGCTCCACGAAATTTTCACCACAGCAGTCATAAATATAGCAGAAGTTCCCCCACTTAGCGGTACATTAAATCTATATAACATTTCATTAATAATAGGACAAGAAATTAGGAATAGAAAAGGGAAATAGTATGCATAATTGTCAATGCTGGCTACATAAGAGAAAGAAAATTGAAAACGGGTAGATAAAGAAAATCCACTAGAGCGAATAGAACGAAATACGTAGCCAGGACATAATAAAAATACAATTGCGAATACAAATAAGTATATTATAGTATATATGTTTCTTACTTCGTTCAACTCACCCGTGTAATTTCGAGAAATGTGTAAGAATGCAATTCACAACCAGAGTATTACAATTAAGAGAGTAATACAATAAAAAAGCGACGATGAAGAAAGAAAAACGTGAACGGAAATATTTTTCACGTCTCACCAGCACGATTGCAGTCATCGCGAAAACCATCGGGAAGGATTCCATTTCGGACGCGAGATTACGTCGAATTTACAATATCCAATCATCCACTGCGGCGCGACGCGAGGCAGCTCGGAATTCTATCGCGAGAAGGATTCTGGATGGTCTCAAAATTGGAAGCACGATCGATCCGCGCGAACGGATTCAAGCCTCACAAATATAATTTGTTCAGCATCGATCCGGCATTCGTTGCGTCGAACGGTGTGTGTATAGGTACACAGTACTTAGGTAGGTGAGTATTCCCAAGTCTAAACACGCCAGGCACCGGTGAGGACCGTTTCCCTTGGCGGACAGATAAGTCGACCGAGTGTCCAATATTCAAACCAGTTGGCAAGCACTTCCGGATCTAATCCTGGAACCGGAGGCGGCGGTTCAAGTAGGTGGATGCGTCGTCGTCGCCGACGACGACTTCGACGAGGACGACGGGAAAATCGCATCGCCAACAAGCAGCCAGTCGATCGCCGGATCGCGCTAAGCTCAATTTATCGGTTTTGGATAACCCGATGACGTTTAGCGCGTCGATTGTAAATCACGTCAGTCCGAGACCAACGCGATTCGTAATCACGTTGAGATGAACCACCCGCTGTAAATTTCATCATCGGAATTCGTTCTTCTTCAATTGTTTCTTTTCATTATGTCCTTTCTCTAGTCACGCTTCTTTTGACGATCAGCGCAGTCTATAACGTGTGAGCCAGATTTGATTCATTAACACTAGAAAGACTGAAACTTAGTATATACCTATATTGCCCAAAGC
>NW_017131002.1:13464-14985 GCF_001652005.2 Ceratina calcarata | reverse complement strand
TCCTTGGGCAATCTAGTGTTAAGTAAGATTTGATTAATCAAACTTGCGACGAGTTACGGGCAACTCGCAAGTGTTTGCAATTTAGACTAACGTAGCTATTGCGACGCAGCGGGCAAACAGTTTAAATCCTGTCACACGTTCGCGGATATCGCGTGAAGTAATAGTGAATCATGATGGGCGCGCGGAGTGGTTGATTCTTCGGTGCGATTTTATTGTCAGAATCGCAGGCGAATAGCTTTATTTCGTCACGTAGCACAGCCGAGAATCAATAACGTTTAACAGGTTCGATAAAACACTTCATGTCTTGGTACTAAATTCATGTCATATCGAGTTGCTCCCGTTTCTATTATTATTAATTCGAACGCACGCTACAAGTACTATGTGTTACGAGGTGTGCTTTCTCGAAACAAGACTGTACATAAAGAGTACATGTAGAGCTGTACATTTGTTGTTCTGTTTTCAGATTTTAAATTTATAACAGTAAAATATGTGTAATATGAAACATGGATAATCCATATTCAATCTCTTAATTTCATTAATACATCACAATTTACAAAACTGTAATTGTTTTTAAGTGAAAATGTTTTATTTTAGTGCATGTATTCTAATCAATTCACAACCAGAGTATTACAATTAAGAGAGTAATACAATAAAAAAGCGACGATGAAGAAAGAAAAACGTGAACGGAAATATTTTTCACGTCTCACCAGCACGATTGCAGTCATCGCGAAAACCATCGGGAAGGATTCCATTTCGGACGCGAGATTACGTCGAATTTACAATATCCAATCATCCACTGCGGCGCGACGCGAGGCAGCTCGGAATTCTATCGCGAGAAGGATTCTGGATGGTCTCAAAATTGGAAGCACGATCGATCCGCGCGAACGGATTCAAGCCTCACAAATATAATTTGTTCAGCATCGATCCGGCATTCGTTGCGTCGAACGGTGTGTGTATAGGTACACAGTACTTAGGTAGGTGAGTATTCCCAAGTCTAAACACGCCAGGCACCGGTGAGGACCGTTTCCCTTGGCGGACAGATAAGTCGACCGAGTGTCCAATATTCAAACCAGTTGGCAAGCACTTCCGGATCTAATCCTGGAACCGGAGGCGGCGGTTCAAGTAGGTGGATGCGTCGTCGTCGCCGACGACGACTTCGACGAGGACGACGGGAAAATCGCATCGCCAACAAGCAGCCAGTCGATCGCCGGATCGCGCTAAGCTCAATTTATCGGTTTTGGATAACCCGATGACGTTTAGCGCGTCGATTGTAAATCACGTCAGTCCGAGACCAACGCGATTCGTAATCACGTTGAGATGAACCACCCGCTGTAAATTTCATCATCGGAATTCGTTCTTCTTCAATTGTTTCTTTTCATTATGTCCTTTCTCTAGTCACGCTTCTTTTGACGATCAGCGCAGTCTATAACGTGTGAGCCAGATTTGATTCATTAACACTAGAAAGACTGAAACTTAGTATATACCTATATTGCCCAAAGCAATAAAAATGACTGCATTGTG
>NW_017131002.1:5637-12063 GCF_001652005.2 Ceratina calcarata | reverse complement strand
TCGTTCTAAATAATTGAGATTTAATCGAATTCTTGGTCAAGCTAATGGACTAGCCGCTGTCTTTACCGAAGGTGGTTCCCCGATGCCAAGAACCTTTCGTGCGCCTCTTTTAGCGGTGCAAATTTATGCTAACCAAGTAAAGCAACGCGAGAAGGTCGGTGCTGCTGAGGATAACGATTTAGTGGGTCATAATTTGCGAACGACGAAAGTTCACTCGTGCGTGCCAAAGCGTGTTCGGATGATTATAGGAATCCGAAATTGTCCGCGAATATATCCCAGTTCTGCTGCTGCTGCTGCTGCTGCTGGATAAGACGTTGAATATTTCATCCTTGAATTCATGTCAATGAAGCATAGATTTCCTGCGTTCCTACATCAAAGCATACAAAAAACTAAAGACATTCATTCGAATGTAGTTCTTACGGAAATTGAAAATTTTTCACAATTTGATTTACTATGATCAAGGCATTTGTTTTTCTGTTGATCGCTGATGACGTCACTGGTATCGTCACTTATTTTCTAAGAGCTTTTGGTGAACATATCGTTCAATTACTACACCGTTGGTTGATACCCGTTTCGTTGCACGTGTCCCTCAACGCGAATCAATCTTAATCTCCGAGGGTACAACGTATCTATAAGCAAATGAAATTACGCGCGGGCATTAATCATGTTGTAGTTGGTAATTTCTGCAATATGATTATCCAGAAATACGTTGTTCACATCTTAAACAAGACCAGCTTGAACTGCATGACGACAACGCTTCCAGATAAACAAGAAAAATAAAGGATAAATGAAAATTGAGAATTAATTTTTCCAGTATTGTTTTCCTGAAGATTGTATAATAACATAACATATAAAATAACATAAAAAAATATGAGTACAGTCTCTAAATATCTTCAAAATACCTCAGATTTTCAAGATTTACAAAAAACGTGTCATATAACAATTTCCTTTAATTTCCTCCCTTTTTTATTATACATCATATAGTAAACTAATCTCTCTGACACCTAAAGAAAAATTACTTCGTACAGTTTAATATGAAAAGGTTATTCAATTTTGAAATTTTATACGAATGCTTGTGGACTTCACTGCATGCACACTCGGATGTCGGATAGACACATGCATAAGGGGCGTATGTATTTTGAGCAAGGAACACCGATTCCTCAAGAGGAAGTTTTCAAAGAGTAATGACAGGCGCGCGTAGTAGTTTGTACGTCTCTATAATTAAACAGTACAGGGAAATGCAGGTAACGAGGCAAGCAACGGAATATAAACTTCGACGGTGGAAAGTACTCCTTAATGCTGTTTGTGATTATGCAAAGCGAACGGTAAGACTGTGTCTTGATGTTCATTCGCGAGTACGCACTCAGATCGCGATATTATACTCTCCCTGTTTCCGTCCGTTTAATGAATTTCGCACGAAATTATCTATAAATTCAAGGATAAGTTTCATAAAAAATAATAATCAATTTCCGTAATGCTAAACACTTTATGATAAGGAGTGATCACGTAAATAGTTAACCCCTTCTCTCACAAATTATTTTGTAACACTAATTAATAATTCACTAACATTTCCAAATGTATATTAAGTTTGTTATTCTATCAATAAATGATTTGCAAAAACAAGCATATCCTCAGATATTAGGAGAGAGAAATATTCAGTTTGTAGCATGCTGTTATATTACCAATAAGTGTTAACATACACATTTACACAACATTTAATACAATGGGAGACATAAATCGTGAATCGTTTAAATAGCTGATAAATATAACTTATTTTGTTCTTGCAGAAGCTATAATTGAGAGTTCGGAGATCTATTATAAGAAAATGGAGTATTCATGTAATGAACGAAAATTGCTTTTAAAATTAAAACATCACTTTCAGGATCCTACTGCATCTTTTATTTTATGCTCTTCTCTTCTACTATTTTAGTTCATAACGCAGGATGTCCTGTGAGAACCTTTTAAGAGGATTTGGAGATTAATAATAAGGCTGCTCATAATACAGTATTTAAAATTGTCAATATTCTTGGTTTATTTAGCTGTTATTCAGAAACTTCAGATTCGACTACATTCGGTTACCATTTTCTTCTACAAACGCGTCCACATCGCATGAACAAGAAAGACGTGTCTACTACAGTACTGCTATCGTTTCCCTTTCTTCGATCTTTCTGCGAATCCACGAGAAGGAAGGAACGATGCGACGTCCTAGTTATCGTGTTCGTGTATACACGCTCGAACTAGCCCGGATAAAATAAGTCGAGCATTATTTTCGAGATTCGAAGAAATTGCAGCTTCAACCACTGACTTCTTCACCGATCTATCGCTCGTAATCCGTCTCCTCGTTTATTCCTGTCCTTTCCGATACTGTTGATCAATTTCTAAGCAAGTAACTTCCCAGTAAAAGATAATATAAATTAGCAACGACGGATTAATAAAGTAAGGTAAAAGGTAATTTAATTAGTAAAAATTGATTAATATTAAGATCAACTAGTTTTACTAAATGTATGATAAAATTGATGTAGCGCATTTTATATAAGCAATATTTAAATGTAGCATATAAATCGAATGAATTCAATCAAAGTTAAGAATAATTGATGGAAAATTGTGAACATTGAATATTCAATATAACGTTTATAATTTACGTCCGTCTGAAACCAGAAAATATTAACGGTGTTCGCACTAATTCAAAAATCAACCTTGATATCTGTCTACGATACAGGTTGATTAATAGTGTTGAAGGCATGAATTATCCAATCTCTGCTTTTTAATCGATATTTCATTCGTTGTAACTTAGAATTTGCCATCTCGTATATCTTTTCGTAATTACTAGGACAAGGAATGCAAGTACGCAAACTGCTCGTTGAATCTCCGGTTACGAAATTGCTGTTATCAGTACCAACCAGGTTGTCAAAGCTAGTTCTCGAATTAGAATTAATAAATTGTAAACCAATACACACATACAACAGGATATTAAATAAAAAGAATGAATAGTAGGTACATACAAGAAGTACAACAACAAATTCATTTGACGTATACTTCGAAAAATCCCATTTTTTATCTTTAGGAAAAACAATGGATGTCTACGCCCTTGCTTTCTTTTAGATACGTGCCAAGAGTAAGGAAGAATCGATTCCTCTAATCGCGCAGATAGGACGAATGTATCGGGCCGAAAAACATCCCCGAGGGTTTGGCAAAGCTCAACGTATCGAAAAGTTAGACGGGTGTGTCTGACATTATTGGAAGCAATTCTACCTGAACCGTGGACCGTGGCTCCTGCAACTACCACATTATTGGTAGTGGGCTCAATAGGAGACGCTGGCACATCCCGTATCGGCAAAATCTTGTAAGCGACGTGAAAACTACGTAAGGATCGATAAATCGGTTTCTAATTTAGGGTGACGCGGATACGACGTTCTCTCGCGATTTCACTTTTTTTTCTCTCGCGCTCGCCCAAGCGAGAATCAATGAAATTGCTCTTTTCGCCAGGCGCGTGCTCGTTTTTTAAAGTAACGCGGTTTTTAAAATCTTATCCCTTACCGTAAAAATCGATCGTTCATTCCCCGGGCAAAATTTACCTATTCATAGCAAAAAAATGTTTACATTTCATTCTTTCTGATGCATCCTGATTTCTCTATAAACAGGAGGTTAAATGTTACTATTTACATTTTCTACTATATTTTTCTACAATATAATCTGAACATATAGAATAAACGCGTTGAACGGAAACGCGTTATCTTTACACAGCTAGGATAGCACAGGAACGTTTGCACATTTCTCGATATGTTGTTCGAATCGTATATCTATTTACTGGCAGTATAAATAAGTTTCAGAAAAAGAATGGTCACAGAGATTTAATTCCACGATAGATATAAGTTGTACAGCAATAAGTAATAAGAGTAAAAAGAAGTTGTCTCGGTGCTTGTATTAGATACTTCTTTTCTGATTTAATTAACAGAGAGTTGTTCTAGAATCTTTTCTCAAGTAGGATTTTCAACTTGAGAAATCCTCGTGGCTTTGTCTTCTTAAGGGTCGGGATATTATTCAAACAGTTTTTGCTTCTTCTAATGTACCATTATTCGGTGTATTCCTATTTTTGTCAAGAAGTCCGCTTGACATTCTCCTTAACGACATCTAAAATGCTAGGGAATATAAAAATATACTACCAATTTTACGTAGAAATTCATTTTTATCAAACAATTCATGATTTACTTAAAACTGGAAAGAAATAACCAATCATTTTTTTATTAAAGCCAATATGAAGGAAATAAAATAATATAAAATTCTTCAGATCAATATTTGTGAACACAGGTATGCATGAATATGTGTAAGAAATATTTATGGTATATAAAAGTACATAGAATATCAATAGGAAAACGTTTATCATGTTTGATTGATTAAGTGCCAGTCCTACGAAATTTTATTTTTTAATTTGATATCCTACAAGTTCTATTTTGGATAAAACTCTGCAGTCTAGCGATCCGCAATGAATTCGAACGAATATCTCGAAACGTGTTTTTCCTGTTCCAACAAAAAACGCCACAGTGAGTTACCGAAATTGACAATGCCCAAGCGTTTGCTAGCCGTCCCTTAGGGTCGCGCGTGCAACATTGAACCGCAGCACGAAATCAAGTCGCAACATCGGTCCACGTGCGCAACCGTATCTTCAATCACGCCGCTTCAGAAACCAACAATTACTAGCGGGCGCGAGCGTGGCCGCTTTATGACTCTGAATAATTCATGCTGACCACTCTCTCGAACGTCGCGGCACGATGGCGCAACACGGTGCGATAGCGTCCGATACAAATATTTAGTTTAGACGCCACTGTTTCGGTTAGGAAAGTGCACCGAGATTGACTCGTTAGCGGGAAACCAAACGACAGGAAACCATTCATCTTTGATGCGAAGGTCAAGATAGATACACATTGATCGCCGCATGGTTAGTTAAATGTTATTCGCGTTACGGTTCAATTTATTGCTCGAAGATTATGTGCTTTCGAACACTGATCACTAGTGTCGTACGATTTAAAACTTTCTCAGAATATATAGCACGAAATACATACTGGACAGAAAGTAAATACATGTTGTCGGACCTTGAAAATGGTATGCCAGTGGAGATAACTGTCAGTTAGACAGGAGAAAATGTTTAATACTGACTCCACTGGGAACTGTGCAATTTTTAAAGAGAATAGAAAGAAAATAAATCTTAATGTAAACCTGCGTAACTGATACAATAATAATTAAACGGGAAACGTTTCGATACGAACGAAGTAATCAATCTTTCTTATGATGGTTACTGGGTAGGATTATTTGATCGTCAGGTACATAGTTGTCGGATACTGAGTGCATTTGAATGAACGCATTCTGACACCATATCCTCAGGGTTTGAACTTCAACGTTTACTGAGTTTACAGTGTATACACCTTTATTGACAGTTCCAAACAGTCTGGATATTTCATGAATTCAAGACAAATAGATCGAGCAGTTTACAGTTTTCAAGGATATACATATGTACAATGAGCAGGATAATAAACAATATGCAATGAATATTGAAAATAAGGCTAAACTTCAATATTCAAAATTATTAAAGTTTAACAATGCATAATTTCGACAATCAAAAGAGCTTTCTATTTCCTCTTTCATCATCGAGTACAATCAGATTATGAAAAGAAATGGGGAAAACTGTCACCCAAAACAAAGTTTAACGAAAAATAATGTTCAAAAAATGTAAAAACATTTAGATAAAATATTATGTCATTTTATACTATTATTTTACGATTCATATAATCTATAGCAGACATTTATGCACGTAATAAATCTTTATAAATGTCATAAACGACAGAATACGAATAAATGTAATAAGAGCTAAGAAAAGTATGTCTATTTAAAGGATTGCCTGATTAATTTACTTTGAAACGTGTTAAAAGCTTTTACTAACTATACTTGTTGGAATCACTCAGCCTACCGCCACGCCGATAATTCGACCAGTTATACTTCAATTATTTGAATTGATAAAAACACGTGAATTTCATCATAGAGAGCCCGAAAACCGTTTCCAAATTGATTTATGCGCTGGTTTCCGGTAACTTGGCGTCCGTTGGCTGCCATTCGTTATATTAAATTGATCACTGAAACCAGCCGCCGTGGTAGCAACAGTTCGCTATTCTGACAAACAGAGGCGATACGAAATATGAAGACCGAATTCGCGTTTTCGCGACGCGATACTATGGCTTTGTTGGCATTTCAATCCTAATGGTTGCTACCATTGTTTCACGGGTATTACGTCTGAAATACGAAACAGGATATGCGTTCCTACATTTGCAATGAATAGCCAAATAAATCAAGCGACAACGCGATAATTCGATCTTCATCTTAAGGATGTATTGGCTATACAGTCAATCCCAAAAGTTTATGCACTTTAGAAACGCA
>NW_017131002.1:2955-5495 GCF_001652005.2 Ceratina calcarata | reverse complement strand
CTATAAGAAAGGTTATATACAATTTTCCCGTAAATTCAACGGTTTAGGAGTAATTAAGGAAAAATGAAATTTTTTGCCAAAAGTTCGCCGTTTCGACGCTGGGATGGTCGGATTCTGTCAACATCAATAAAATGCCAAATAATTATACGTAACTCGTTAAATATCGAAGTTAGAAGGAAAACAACTTTTATTTGAAGCATTTTTCGCAATTTTGAAAAAGAATATTTTTAGGAGTAAGTAAAGCTTGAAAATATGGAAGTAAATCAAAGTAAGTTATAACGCGTTGCACATGCAATCCAGATAATATATTGTATAATACCATTCAGACCGTGTACCCAATTTAAACAATAACTCCGATGTATTCTGCATAATACTTCGGGGTGTATCATGGGTACGGCAAATAACAATGTCAGTCGCACGCAATATCTAAATTTCAAGTTATTGCCAGTATCTGAAGGCGTTTGTCTTTGAATTCGGATAAATTTTCTCTGCGTTCCTGTAATCATTTCCCTCGCAGCGCTGGCTCCTTGATATTCGCAATCCGATGAAATATACGAGAGGCTCGTGTTCTTGACACCGCCGCTGTGCCTTTCTATTTGTAAGATTAAAATACGACAGACAGATATAGCACGGTAAAAATCGCATAATACATATGTATCGACGTCCATAGATCTTACTAAAATTCATGACCTACGTCTTCGACTGGCGATCGTCGAATGACATAACTTAAAGGTGGACACAGACTAAAGCATGCAGCCATACTCAACCTATCTTTTCTTCAGGCCATATACATATGGTTCTTTTTTTTAAGATATCTTTTATTGAGAACAGGTTCAGAAGATGGGATTTCTTAAAAGATGATAAAATTTACCTGTATGCTCATTACAAATGAATGCTCAAGTTTGTATTTATCTTAAAGCCGACGATATACCAGCATTCAGGTGAGTGTAACGTTACAAATAAATCCTCAATGCTTACATATCTCACTGCACTGATGTACTCGAGCACAAACCTTAATATTCAGTTGACTGCATTTGTAATACAAACGTCAAATAGATTCGTGAAAATACCGACAACAGCATGGAGGGCAGTGAGCATCCGTTGCGGGCACTGTTCAGTTCGCAAAATTTGTACATATTGGAACAAGCTGCTGTTCTGTTACAAGCAAATGCTCTAAGTCTAGATTGTCGCCGGCTTTAACCTATCCGGCACAATTTAGCAATTTGTAAATGTTGAGAACGACGAAATCATGGTCTATCGTCGATTAACGTTCGCCGGAATAAATTACTATTAACGGTGTGTGGGGGAAGTATTCCACGTGCGACCGACCGAATGATGAACGATAATAATGTTAGACAGTATACGATAGCAGAGTGCAACCAGCTGTTTGTACTTGCACTTCTTACTCATCGTGGTTTGAGTAAGAGGGTGAATTATTTTTAACCCTTTGTTAGGACCGTGTGTTTCGCGTGTGAAGTATTCTTGAGTAGACGGTTTTAGTCGTAGTTAAAAAACGCATGTATGAATCATTTTTTTCTTGAAAGTTAATAAAATATGTAAACTATAATCATAACTTTAGTACTCGGTATGAACTATACATATGTACTGTATGTATGTATGTACTGTAGAATCCGAACTGAAAACGATTGAGAGTTTGAGAATCTATATTCGATATCATAAAGCTTTATAAATCTACTCCGCCGCCACGGGGTCACAGTTGATTCCGATTGAGTTATGTACGTCCGTACGACATAATCACGCTTATGCCCTAACCAACGTGAAATAGCAATGATAGAGTATCATACTTTGAGCGCATCATTCCTAGAAATTAGCTTCGTTAAACTCTTTACGTTTCGTTTCCTAATTTTCATCGGCAACATCAGCAGGATTAATGTATCTACGTAAGTATGTATACATAACATCGTTTACCGATCTAATTACACTCCCGGGTAAGTAAGAAAAAAAGATGAATGCCCGTAACTTAACAAATGCAACGAGGAGAAAGAAGGAGATAATAAAACACAAAATCGCTCGAGCCTCCGTGAAAATGTTGGATTGCAGGAAACGCGTGTTTAACCAGCATGTACGTGGTTGTGTACAATCCTCGTGGGTCTGCATGTAGCACGTATAAAAGCTCCGGTGAATCTATGTTGGTGAGCGTACAAGAATAGGTGAAACGTGCGCGCGATATCTGTACGAACCGTGCATGCGGTAACGCGGTGTCTGGAAATGCAGCTCTCCATTTATATTTTGAAACGAGAGCGCGCCACGAACTGATGTAGTACTTTTACTATCTTTATTTGTCTGTCGAAGAAAAAATTAGATAATTACGAGTAAATGCAATAAAGAAATAACGGCAAATATGGAGTTTCATCAGATATTAAAAATGGTTACATTTTTAACTGTCCCCTTTTTCTGCTTTTTGTGCAGGACAATATGAAAAGTAAGCAGTGTTAAAAATAATGTTGTTTTGAATCAGAACAATATTCAATCGTGGAATTTATTAAGGGTCTTCGCGAATTAATACGCACATATATTAG
>NW_017131002.1:0-1290 GCF_001652005.2 Ceratina calcarata | reverse complement strand
CATATTTTTAATTATTATTGTGTTTAATTGTTATATATGTATTGTATTAACCATACGTACATTTCGTTAAATTCATATGGTTTTTTTAAAATGCAGGAAACTGATCGTGATAAACATCGTCGGTTTTAATGATCGTAGTGAACATACTGGAATAATTAAATATCCACGTTAACGCACGAATTCCTAAAATAATGAAGCTTAAAAAGTTATACGATATGTACATGGGAAGTCATGTATTCGTCTATATATACTATTAAAAACAAAAACGTTCTTAACCAGACGCTCTGATATTTTACAGAATTTTGTGAAACCAACCTGAGAAACGTTCAATATAATTTCGATCGCGCATCTCGAATGCCTCTTTTATTGGCCTCGATTTTACCACTCGTGATCTCTATATTTTCTGTACTCCTCTTCACAGCTGGGCGAGACTTCTCGATTCTCGTGATCCCTTTTATTTCAAGAATTCCATCAAAACGGCAACACTCGAGGGTCACTTCGCAGCCAGCCGGTGTAAGCGGCTCCATTATTTATCCTATTACGAGATAACTGCCAGGCAGATACTTTTGCTCCCGCGCAGCGCAACGCGACGGCAACCACAGAGCAAGAGGGTATTCAGAAGCAGGGATCGTCGCAGGTTTATAGAGGTCTGCCCCCGCGGTCCTTGGGCTTTTCGAGTGGATATTTCGTGACTCTCATCTTACGTGTCGTTCGTAAAGAGCAGAGTTTTACGCCCGCCGGGATTCTTTCCACGCGGGCGTTGCCGTAATTGACGAACCCTCCGCCTACGGGCGGAAGTTAATCCGTAAACCGGTTAATGGCCTCGTCTCTAACGAGCCAGCGAATCTCCAGCTCGACAAAGTGTAAAGAACATTTGATGAATCTTTTAGCTGTTATTTCTTAAATGAAAAGTTCAAAATTAGTTGTACCACTGCAATGAATTTTAGAAATCATGTCCGACGAATAAATAAAAGTTACAACGTTGTTTCACGAGAGAATATACTTCCTCCGCGCAGCTTGCCTCCATTGTCCATACCATGTCCTTTGTACCAATTGGTGATTGGGTCCGGGCACAGTTCGTATAATTTGTCCCCCACGGCTCGCTTCCATTCTTTTTCGTCCGTATTTCGATCCCCACTACTATTCTCCTCATGTTTAGCATACCCCCATCAAGTACCAGTCCCCACCGTGTTCGCGTCTTCCCCACTTTGCGGCCGAGGGACGAATTATACGAACGCTGGGTCCGGGCACTGTTCAGTTGTTGATCGTCCTGCGCATTTCAATGCTTTA
>NW_017131001.1:0-523 GCF_001652005.2 Ceratina calcarata | reverse complement strand
GTTTTTGGTAACGGACTAAATTCTCTTGAGAATATGAATAGTTCCATTCAAGTCCCGCAGGTAAATCGTACTTGAAGTCGATCGTAGTGGTAAACACCGAAGGCGATTCTGGTAAGTACTTGCGAGATGGCCACAATAAACATTCCTGCTCTGCTTACTTCCGCGGGATTCTCCTTGTGTACGCGCACCGTGTTGAACAGAGGAAGTAGAACCAAGATCGCGTTTAATACGAAAAATAATCTTAAACCTGCGTAACGGATCCTCTCGAATTTCGTCGCTGTCGGGGCAAGCGGCCACACAGCAGTCAGAATTACACTGTGCTTGGTAAAGGCAATCGCCTTCTCAGGCGTTACATTATCGAACATGACGGCGAACGAAGCGTTACGATAGCGGAACGTTATGTGCAACTACCTTGATTGACTTGCCCTTTTGTAAGGCATGTCTCCGTTGATTTATAAATTTCTTAACATGAGGGGTACTTTAGATACCAGCTTACTGTTGTCCTTCCTGCGTAAATTGCAAG
>NW_017131000.1:0-523 GCF_001652005.2 Ceratina calcarata | reverse complement strand
GATTTTGGTGAACTGCACTAAATTGCACTCAAATATAAAAAATAGTATGTTAGTGTAAAAAAATTGTGGATAGGTTTCGTGTAATTTGGATGATAATTAATTAACACTTTGACAATTGAATAAATTAATTTCTATTGATGAATCGTTTGCGAATTTAAATCTTCCTGTATTTCTCGTCTGTCACGGCCTGACAACGGAGGATCAATATTTTACCTGGTTCGACAGAAGTAAATTGCAAAGTGGAATATTTTTTTTATCTGATATCAGATAATGTGCAGGTCGGATTCTATCGGAAGTCCATTTCGTGATTCTTTTTAATTCAACTCGCTGTCAAAAACGTGTCGCGTCATGCATTCTTCTCAATGAATTCGCAAATCGGAAAGCGATTACATATCGGTGCGTCCGTCCAAGCAACGCAACACCACGTCTGCTCGAAGAAACCAGTCTGATCGTCGTATATCGCGCATACCAAGCCGTATCACAACTCTGATAAATGGACGAACGACTTCGCTTTACATATTTA
>NW_017130999.1:0-523 GCF_001652005.2 Ceratina calcarata | reverse complement strand
ATCCATAATATTCATAATATTATATTTAACGATGTTTGATTTTGGAAGATCGCCAGAATTCGTGAATAGACAACGGCGCGTTTTCCGCGAGACTCGTAGAGGACAGATGCGTGACGCGGCTGTCTGGCTATCGTCTCGCGAGCGTGCATTCGCTGCATCGCCAACCGAGAGTAGAAAGATTATGCAACGACCTCGCGTTGGCCTCTGCCAGCCATATGGTGGCGGTACCTTTATATCTACCGTCGCGTCGTTACTCCTGCCAGTGCTACGCCCTATTCGCCTCTCGTTCCCGCGTGTTTAAACCGAACAACAAAACTGAGCCAATAAAAGCCAGGCTTAGAAAATTAACGTTCAACGAATTTCGATATTAAAACGTTTCGTTGAGTCCATCGATTAAGTTTGCAATTTTTAAGTCATACAATTTTTTATTGTAATTCATAAGTAAAGAAGAAATTTTCTCTTTTTATACTAAAGGGCTATAGCCATGATTATTAATTATTATAATTAGCTTCGTTTTTTTAGT
>NW_017130998.1:0-523 GCF_001652005.2 Ceratina calcarata | reverse complement strand
CGACTGTCAAACTTGAACTTTGTCAATAAGTAGTTACTTTTATAGGCGTCATGTTTATCATATTCCCTTTGAATCGTATCTTCCGATTCTTCGCCTTTTAACAATTCGCCTACAATTTTCTCCGCGACATTTTTTAATTCTTTGTGCTTATCAACCACTAAAGTGTAAGCCACCGTTAAATCCGCTGCTGTAGTACTGTTCAACAGAACATTCAATGTGTTCAGCGCTTTTGTAAACGTCATGCGTGAGCTTGTCCTTTTCTTCTTTAGCTGCTCCATCGTTTTTGATTCACAAACACCCTATACGTACGAACTGACACCCAAAACCTGTCACGGTCGCCAATAATTTAAAATGTAGTTTAACTTGGGCAGTAATTACGGGGTACACTTTGACAAGTAAATCAAGAAACACAGTTAAAAATCAAAATGATTTATTCTGTACTCTTAACATAAAAATTAGTAAAATATAAAAGTTACAATACGTAGTTATGGAGCACTACTCGTCCTACGCTCATCGATGCTCG
>NW_017130997.1:0-523 GCF_001652005.2 Ceratina calcarata | reverse complement strand
ATTATAGGACAAGTAGACAATTGCAAGACACATACAATCCAATAAAAAGATGCCAAAACTTTGTATTAGAATATTAGAAATTATGCGTTAAAAATTTCTTATGATCGTGGAAAACAGACCAAACAATTTTATAAACCTTACTTTCCTATAATTATCATTTTCTCTAAAAGTTCATTGCTTCAAATATTGGACACAGCTTTTTATTACATATCTCAAACTTTTGACAGAGATCTTACGCCTCATACAACCTTAGTTCAAATGGAATTAAATATGTTGATAGCGTTGGTAATTGTAAATAAGTTTCCATATGCTCCTGATTTTCTTAATTATAATTATAAAATGCCCTGGTTCTAGCTTTAAGAAACAAACGTTTCCACATTCCTCGTCTCCAGTCATTTAATATTTCTTCACATTTACATTTAAATATTTGTCAAATGCTTGGCGATCTATATTTTTCTCGAAAAATATTTGTTTTTAAGATATTTATTAATAATGAGCACAAACTTTCAAATATCTTGCACTG
>NW_017130996.1:0-523 GCF_001652005.2 Ceratina calcarata | reverse complement strand
CTGTTACAAAAGAATTAAAGAACGTTTTTAAGACCTTTTTCTAATATTCTGTAGACATATGTGAAACACTTGGTAGACTGTGTGTACCACGAAGTAGGATGGACTGTGAGTGATAGCGACGACCGCGTTTTCCTGTGAGTAACAATTTTATTTATTCAAAGAATTATTCAATATTAGTTTTATATTTTACTCGGATTTAGGAAACTTCGTACAACGATTCTGAGCCTGGCCTGCAGCATGGAGCACGAGGAATGCTTGGCAGAGGCAGGGAGAATATTTAAAAGCTGGATCCGAGATCCTAATGACATTCGGCCGCACCCTGACATTCGCAGTTTTGTTTATTATTACGGTTATTATCTTCCTATTATGTTTTACATATTATTAAAAAGATTATGGCATCACGAAATTTGTGCCGAGAAAAGCTCGAGTTTAGAAGATGGTTACTCAGCAACAGATTGTAGTATCATAACTTTTTTGAACAGTATATACTTAATTTTTAATCATTATTTATTTTATAACTAAT
>NW_017130995.1:0-523 GCF_001652005.2 Ceratina calcarata | reverse complement strand
GCGATCGATTCTCTTGTCGAAGACAAAGGAGGTACGAGGTATCTCGCTCCTTGTCAACCTAATTACAGTCCACATAAACACCTGCGAGCGGTATCAACTCGCAGGCTATAAATAGACACGTGTATACGTGATTAATAGAATTTTGAATTGTCTGTTTTACAGAAATTAAAAGTTCGATGGGATCTAGGACCAGGCAGGGTCGCCGCCGATTTCTCCGTTCGATTTTGCTATCAATTCTTTCTTTCAATTTTCTAATTATATTACGGGTTCAAGGGTTTTTGTTAAATAAATTTGGGATTTCATTTAAATTAACCCTGAGTCAATTTATTTCCCCGTTTCTCCTTCGGACTCCTTGTCAGGGCCACCTATCCCTAACATTTATAATTATTTAGAAAAATACGACTAGTCATTTATTGGTATGAATGACGGTATACTCGTCCAGTAAATGATCAGTTATCTATTGGTAACTGTTAGGGATAGGTGGCCCTAACAAGGAGTCCGGAAGAGAAACGGATAAATAAAG
>NW_017130994.1:0-523 GCF_001652005.2 Ceratina calcarata | reverse complement strand
ATTTAAGCTCAAGTAGAATTCTGAATTCTATTTAATGATTGCAGGTACCGATTTATGCTTTGGATTGCACGGACTTAAGTCAGTGGAACGCTCGCGTGTACGATCCGGCGATAGCCATAATCGAAGCTGTGTTGAGAGGTGAAAAACCAGAACAGAAGCCTTTGAACGAAATTGTCCAGGATAAGAAATGGACAGACAGCAGTAACGAAGAGACTCATTTTTGCGAAGTAATTATCAGACGTCTCATTCTTGATTCATCGGTTGGATTCTGCGTCGATAATCGAAAACTGTAACTTTTTACAGGTTTGCGACAAGATATGCGTTGGAGAGTTTCAGTGGACCAATCATTTGAATGGCTCGAAGCATTACAGGGCTCTAAAGAGGAAAAAGAGATTGGAGCAAAAGGAACAACAAAATAATGTTGAACAGAATCATCAAATTTGAATATTGTCATTTGCATGCTGTGATTTCGTTAAATAAGTTAAGGTACACGATATATATATATATTGTTACATACATTTTT
>NW_017130993.1:0-523 GCF_001652005.2 Ceratina calcarata | reverse complement strand
GAGCACTTTGCTCCAGATCCTATCGCATTCCTGGATGAGTTCAGAAAATTTATGCATCAAGTCAGACCAGTGCCCGTGGAGCATAGATATAAGAACCGTGCATTTTTCTTTAAAGATCTTCAGACCTGTTGTCTTTATGAGGAACATGGTCAGGAAATCCCTCGAGAGACCATATTCAGGTCCTCATAAGATTTCCGAGCGTATTTCGGATCGCGTGTACAAAATCGTTGTGAATGGTTGTGAGAAATGCGTGTCTGTCGAGTTATTGAAACCAGCATATTTTGTACCGGATGATCTCGACGATTCTGATGCGTTAGTTGATAAGGATAGCAATACTTGTAAACCTTATGCAATGCGTACTTACTCGCGAAAAAAATAAGACTGTATCTTAGACTAAGCTTATAGTTCCTACAATACTATTATGTATATTTTTGTAAGACTGCGTATATCTTTGTTACGAATACTCTTTTATGTAGTCTATTTGAATTTTTATATCGTTATCACTCGGAGGGGAGTGATGTAG
>NW_017130992.1:0-523 GCF_001652005.2 Ceratina calcarata | reverse complement strand
TCTCTCTCTTTCTCTCTCTGTATCTCTCGTTCACCCTCGAATCGCGGAGGAACGTTCAAACGCGACCGGCTGTACCGTGAATTGATGCTTGATTCGGTCGTTTCCGGTGAATACAGGTAAATTCAACGGGGAACGCGGAATGTTTTTGTACAGTATGTCGGGTCAGTGCCTTGACCGGAGGTTGAAACGGTTGCGGAGATAAATGTGGGTGAGATCCTCTGGGAATTAGAAGTGTCCTTAGGCGGTGTTGGTTTTAGGATTGTTAGATGGTTTGGTTGTTGTAGGTACAGAAATGAATGGAATTTTTAGATACACATTCTGAATTTGATTGACAAGAAATTAATATGATAGTGAAATTCGATTAACGATAACTTGAAAGCTACGATTGTTGATTTTATTGGCTCTCGTGGAAGCGAAAAAATATATCAAACGAGACGTTTTTATTATACATGTACGAGCCAGATACCAATAACAACTAATAAATCAATATTTATGTAATTTTTAATTTCCGCCAATTATTTTG